>NW_005194203.1:0-1091 GCF_000239375.1 Pundamilia nyererei | reverse complement strand
TTGGCAGCTGCATATTGGGTTTTGACACCTTAGATCATTTTAAACTACCCTTTTATATTTTACAAAACTGACTGCCAGCTTTATAAACAGAAGTATTACAATTTTAAATACTGCTATAAAATCAAAGTGTGAGGAAAGAAATGGCTTCAAGCTATGCTGTTGGTGACTGACTGAATGAGGTTTTCCCTTTGGGGCTTAACTTAGCAGAGCCACTTCAGTACAAACCCATACAATCTTGTGTGCTTTACTGAACCTAAACAATGATTAATGTTTTATCGATTATTAGTCGATAATGTCAAAGACACTAGAGGTTCCGCCTGTGGGTGGAACCTCTAGTGTCTTATATACAGTCTATGGCTAGTAGCTATAACACATGTTACTCTGTTAGATTTAAGACTGATCTATAGCCAGCATCTGTCATATTTAATAGGAGGCTAATTCCGGCTAATGGAAAACAGATTCAGAAGTACTAGAAATTACCTCCACCTTTACTTCAGTTCACATATAAAACAACTCACTTTGTAACTGACTAGTTAATAGTGGAGATTCTAGGCTCTGACTGCATAGTTAGCTAACTAATATAATGATAATGATAATAATAATAATAATAATAATAATAATAATAATAATAATAATAATAATAATAATAATGCATTTTATTTGAGGGCGCCTTTCAGAAACCCATGGTCACCTTAGAAAGAACAAAATTAATAAAAGGAACAGTAGTCATAAAATGCAAAAAATAAGTTAAATTTACAAAACAGATCTTGACAACAGATAAAATCAGCACTAAAGTGAATAAACCAGTTTAAACAGATGTGTTTTGAGCTGTGACTTAAATACGGAAAGGGAGTCAATATTTCTTATGGTTGGAGGAAGAGAGTTTCAGAGCCGGGGAGCAGAGTGACTGAAAGCTCTGTTCCCCATAGTAATAAGGCATGAGGACAGAACGGTAAGACGAATAGCAGATGATGAACTGAGAGGGAGGGAAACAGTGGTGATATGGAGCAGGTCACACAAATATGAAGGAGCAGATTTATGGATACACTTGTATGTAAGAAGTAAGATTTTAAAATTTATCCTGGTTTATA
>NW_005194202.1:0-1091 GCF_000239375.1 Pundamilia nyererei | reverse complement strand
TCCAGACCTGAAGCGGATGGTTGAGTCGTCTCAGGTTTTGACAAAAAAAATCTGGAAATTTTGTTGATGGTGTGTTAACAGATCAAGACATGTATGTCCCTGTTTTTTTTTTTCTCAATCTCTCCTTGTTTATGTGTGAATTTGAAATAGGCACTTTAAATTTAAGCAATGCTAGAGAAAAGAAAATAACTGCTTTTTTCAAGCGTGTGTATTTAAAGGAGTTAGATATAATGTCAGTTCAAGAAACAGTGAGAGTGACTGGAGGAAGGGATGTGGGCTTGAGGTCATTTTTAGTCACAAGTGGAGCTTTAGTGGAGGGGTGGGGATCTGTAAGAATCTTTTCCTCTTTCATGCAAAGCATTTATTGAAAGTTAAAGCCAAATATGAAAATGTGAATTTTGCTTTTCTCGATATATATACTCCAACCAAAGGGGTGGATACAATGTTATTTTTTTCTATATAAATGTCCAATGTGACACTGTTAAGATTGTAGTGATGATGAGTATTTGTTTTTATGTGGGGATTTTCACTTGCACTGAAAACCCATTACCCACAGGCTCAGATAGCTGACTGCAGCTGTTAGATGTCTGAAGGGGCTTCCAACAGAAATCATAGACGCTTGGAGTCAATCTAAGGACAATCATTTGTCTTTGGCAAGATTGGATCGCATATATTCATATGTGGATTTTGTTTGGGACAAGTTGCACTGGATTCCTCAAAGTGTCCTTTTTCTCTCTAGCGAGGACAAGGCCTGGTCCATTTAGCCAGTAGAGGTGCTGCTTTTCGTTTTCAGTTAGTCCAGAGGCTGCTTACAGGACCCTCAGATCTTGTGGTTTTTTTCCATGTGGTCTCTGCTGAGAAAGGGAAGGCAACACCAGGCTGATTCTCTGAACCGCCTGCTGGATTGTCTAAACTGGGGGAGGACTACCTAATCAGACAGCTCCACAAGTGTTTTCACTGAGTGGTGGAGCTTGGTGGACCTCAGCTAGATAATCCTGATGGATTTGCTGCTCAGCTCGGAATTAATTCTATTTGAGTTGTTGGTCAGTTAAGTGTTAAGACTAATATTATTCTCCACTCAAGAAATTGGG
>NW_005194201.1:0-1092 GCF_000239375.1 Pundamilia nyererei | reverse complement strand
GTCAAGAGACTAGAAACTGATACCTCTGTGATGCAGAGGGACAGCTGCGAATGGAACATGCACCTGTGTAGTATGTAATATGTGTAAGTAAAACAAGGCATTGTGTATTTTGGAATATGTGTTTAGTTCTGTATGTAAAACAAGATGAAAATCAATAAAGAGAAAGTATTAAAAAAAAAAAGAATCTTATGATTTAATATAGAAATTTGCAGACTTGCACAGAGATGTTAAAATTATGATGACTGATAATGGCAGAGACAGGAAAGAAGACTCATCGTGACGAGTAAAGTTTACCTTGCCTGGCTGGGCAGCTCTCTGGATGCTCAGCACCCTCAAAGCTCTGATCCTAGAATTGCCCCTAGTTTACCTCATACAGTGGCTTGCAAAAGTATTCGGCCCCCTTGAACTTTTCCACATTTTGTCAAATTACAGCCACAAACATGAATCAATTTTATTGGAATTCCACGTGAAAGACCAACACAAACTGGTGTACACGTGAGAAGTGGAACAAAAATCATACATGATTCCAAACATTTTTTACAAATAAATAACTGAAAAGTGGGGTGTGTGTAATCATTCAGCCCCCTTTGGTCTGAGTGCAGTTAGTTGCCCATAGACATTGCCTGATGAGTGCTAATGACTAAATGTGCACCTGTGTGTGATCTAATGTTAGTATAAATACAGGTGCTCTGTGACGGCCTCAGAGGTTGTCTAAGAGAATATTGGGAGCAACTGTTTTTAACGAACACATTTTATTGCATGTAATGCACAGACACACCAACAGAGGGCAGTAATATCTCTTCAACATACATTGTAAAATTACTATTACAACGCTCCCATTTAATTTTACCATGGAGTTCACGTACTTGACTGCCATTGCTTATTTCTTTCCAAAAAAAAAATGCACCTATATCACAGTGTTACTAGAAAATTAAACATTTTCTCTTTTGCTTTGAACTCACAAAAAAAAAGTACTGTGTCCATCTTAGACAGAACCAGGCACGTGCAGAGGGGGGGAGGGCCCTTTTATTTATTTTATTTATTTATATATTTTATGTGTGTGGGCGTGCGGAGTCCTGTCTGTGCCCCTCA
>NW_005194200.1:0-1092 GCF_000239375.1 Pundamilia nyererei | reverse complement strand
CGCAAAACGGAGCGTGCCCGCTCCCACCGGCTTTAAAGGGTTAATATGACCATGTTTCTCTCTAGGGAAAAAAAGAAAAGCTTATTTCAGACTAAAAGTGTAAAAATGTTAAAGTATGACTCTTCACACCATTTTTTTTCTAAAAAAAAAAAGTGTAACATCACAAAAATACACTTCTGCTTGAGTTTTGTTCTTTACCCTTTTGTTCCAGCGGCAGAATGAGACTTCCGTAGCCTGTCAGCCTGTTTTCAATGTTCATCATCTTGATTTCCAAAGAATGTATTTTTTCTCTCATTGCACCAAACTCGTTGGCGTTATTACATGTGTGAACGCATGAATGTGATTGTGTTTCGATAGTATCCTGGGCCAAAATCAGACCACAAAACAACAAAATCAACAATAAACTGCTGAGATTCATCGTCCAAATGATCCAATTTCACCACTCAACACAATTATGACGAATGATCTGCATTGGTTTTTATATGTCATCTCATGATCAGCTATTAATTATTAACATCTAGACGTGTACTTTTTAAAAAAAACATTTTTCTAAGTATTTGTTATTTAACTATGTCAACTAAGATCAATGAAAGAAATCTATGAAGAAAGAGTGACATGTTTACTAATAAAAGCATGGACTATTATAATTATAACATGAACCATTGCTGTTACTTTATATATACATACACTTTCTTTTAAGTATCATCAGCTTTATTTCACATTGACCTCTGCTACACTGTAACCTACACTGTTCTTTACTTTAAATCCAACACAGCACAGCAGTGCTCTCATTCAACCTTTACATGACACAGTTGGTTTGCCTTAGTTTGTTTTGCAGCACATTTCATAATATGAAAAAACATGTGAAATGTACACACCCAAGGTCTGATTTAAAAACTTGTAGGACGACACACAGCCTGGACTTCTTCTTCCACAAATAGGCCAAAGATCATCAGACATTCTGACCACTGAAGACAAATCATATGTAGTCTGTACATATATGTGTGTGTGTGTGTGTGTGTGTGTGTGTGTGTGTGTGTGTGTGTGTACATATTTTTTGTCATGCACTGAGTTCATAGTTAAAACATCGTA
>NW_005194199.1:0-1092 GCF_000239375.1 Pundamilia nyererei | reverse complement strand
CCGCACAGTCGCAGGGATAGTTCTGGAACGTACACAGCCAAAAACTGCAATTTCTGGATTGGGTGAGATGGAAATCCCATAAGCTTTAGAGTACCAATTAAATATTTTGGACCAAAAATTGATCAATGAGGGGCAATGCCAGAAAGCGTGAGCCAATGTGCTCTCTGATGTTTTACATCTGTCACATATGGGGGAAGTTGAAGGATATATTTTGTGTATCCGAACCTTGGAATAATGTAGCCGATGGACAATTTTAAATTGTATTAATTGATGTCTGCTGTTAACAGAGCAGGAATGAATTTTTGATAGGCATTTGTCCTATATTGACTCTGATATTTCCATGCCCAATTCCTCCCTCCAAGCATCTCTTATCCTCGTAGTCTGCACTTCAATGCTGGAGCATTGAAGTGCACTTCAAACAAATGTACAATTGTAGAAATCAAATGTTTGGAGTAAGGAGGGCTCAGGAACACCTTAAAAAGGTTATGTTCGTGTAGAATATCTTGGTAATTCTTCATATTGGATTGCATAAAATGACTTGAAGGTAACAGTAAAAATGTGAATGCGGTAAATCGAACTTTTGCTTAAACTGATTAAATGATGCAAATTTTCCATCTATATAAAGATCTTTGAATTTGATTAAACCCTTCTCCTTCCAAACATAGTAGGATTTATCATCCCAAGGAGGCAAAAAGGCATGGTTATCACATATTGGTGCCTGCACATAGGAGTTTGGCAGTTCAAAAAAACCTCTAATTTGGTTTAAAATCTGCACAGATTGTTTCAGAACAAACCCCAGTTTCTTAAGACTCTCAGCCCTCCCTACTTTTGAGAAAAGCAGGGCCTTTAGAGAGGAGTCCCTTACAATGTCAGCCTCCATTTTAACCCAAAAGGGGATGTTGAAATCACCAAGAACTGGGGATGTCTGTTGCCAGAAGGTCAAGGCTCTTAGATTTGCAGCCCAGTAATAATGTTTAAATATTGGTAAACTCAGACCTCCCTCCAATTTGGATTTTTGTAGATGTAGTTTTTAAATCCTAGGATTCTTGTTGTTTCATATGTAAGAAGTAATAATTGAGTCCAACTCCTTAA
>NW_005194198.1:0-1092 GCF_000239375.1 Pundamilia nyererei | reverse complement strand
ATCTTTCCAAGAAGAACCCCATTTCTGGTGTGGAAAACCTCAGCCAAAGACGGACTCATGGCCGAGGGGATATACTCCTGACACTGGTTCCCACTAAGACTTGGTGCACACTCTACGGTGTAGGAAAAGAAGAAGGTCCCATGATTCAGCATGCAGCTGTCGCTCACCTTCCCTGCTCGCAGATCAAATGAACACTCGCCTAACAGATCACTGTTCCAGTAAGTGTCCTCATCATACACAGCAAATTTAAGTTTGTTTTTCATGTTGATGGTGATGGTTCCAAACTCAAATGTTTCTCTCCATCTAGGGTTGTCATCATTACTTATAATATCAGTGCGCTTTTTCTGATCACCATATGTCACCTTCACTGAACCATCTGTTTGAGTCCAGTTGTCACCATACAGACCCTTTGCATAAAGTTTGAACACCTTTAAGGTTGCCAGACCTTTCCCAGCAGGACAGCAGTTTGACTTGATGTTCTGGTTACTGTTGCAGACACAAGCACAAGGATCTCTTGCGTTTGATCGGTGCCCAATCTTACAGGTTTCTGAACATTTCTTCAGCACTGCATTTTTCTTAATGTACTGCTCCACTTCTCGCTTCAGTCCCGCCCTGGCAGGATGATTTAATGGCAGTATGGTGTGTAGGGGTTTTAAGTTGTATTGGACCACATCAGGGATACTTTTAAGAGAAATGAGCCAGTTTTTATAGGCCGAGGGGTCAGATTGGCCTGCAAAGAGGATATCACCTCCATCAATATCTCCACCAATGGCTTCTGTGTGCCGCTCATTAAATGAACTGCTGAAACTTTGATTAGACCCCAACTTGTTTTTCTTTCTCTGACAGTGTTCATACTCTGCTTTAATACGGGCAGAATTTGCAAAAGTAGCTGAAGCTTCAACTGACAAACAGTCACTAACATCAGTATCTGTTAGTCCATTCATTGTAGCCATGCAGGTCTTGACAGCAGTGGTTGCTTTAATTTCACCTCCAAGAGACACTTGTGTGATGTAATGTGTTCCATAAGTGTCAATCAGATTGTGATATAATGGCGCAGTTTTAGAGGAATAAGGGGGAATGGAGTCAACTGCC
>NW_005194197.1:0-1092 GCF_000239375.1 Pundamilia nyererei | reverse complement strand
TAACGTAATATGGGTCAAGTGATCAGTTTGATATCTTCTGTGATACACCGTCATATTTACATTATTTGTACAGTACGAATGATTTGCTTTGGTACCTGGTCAAAATCAAGCTCTCCTCTGTCTGCCCCGCTGCTCTTCTTCGCCCTCGCTCACACGCCTAATGCTCAGTCGCCAAGTGCCTGAGCTCGGATCATACTAAAATTAGGGGGAATTAAGGACTGTGCGCTATGTGCTTTGAATATTGTGTGTAGTTTTTGTCTTATACAGTTGTCGGGCATCTTACACTCCCAAAGACCCCGGGCTTCTGAAAAAACAACCCGGGTTTAAGCCCAGTAATACATCCCCACATTGCACAGTAAGAGGAGTCTGAGAGCTAAGAGGTAAGTAAGAGAGTGTGCAAGACTCGTCGGGAGGAATGTGCAAGACTCTAAGGGGAGGTGTTAGGGTCTCTCTCTAAGGGGAGAGACACTGACAGGTCTCACATACTCACCCCCTTTCTTACGATGCACAATTGTGCACTAAGTGCGATAACTTACCGACGACTAGTCATATCAGAATATTATGCCGTTTATACGTTGACAAGGAAGAAGGGCAAGAAGACAAACTTTGGCCACGCTTCTAAAGGCTGAAACAGAAGAAAATAAGAAAAGGATCATTATCTTCAGCATTGTTAATAAAGGTAAGCGACTTAAGTTCATTGTTCCCACTTTTGGCAAACTTGAGCCCTTTTAGCTTTCCCAAGTTCCCTTTAACGTTTATTTGTTTCACTGAGTCAGCTGCCGTGTGCGCTTTTGAAGGTGGGAAGTTTTCTTTGAAGTTTTTTCAGTGTTGTTAGTTCAACAGAGAGAACTGATCATTAGACTGGGACTAGGACAAACGTTACTCCTCGGGCTCTCAGTCTTTAATCACACTTGCGAACTTGTCAAAGGGGTTTGGGTTGTTATGAAATCAGGAGCGTTCATTGTTTGGGATGAAGAAAGTTTTTATGTGATCCTTGACTCATCTGTGATTTGTTTTCTTTCTGCAGGGTTTGAAGCCGTAATGGATGGAGACGGTGATCGGGCACAGCTGTGTGTCCTGCAGCTGCGCTCC
>NW_005194196.1:0-1092 GCF_000239375.1 Pundamilia nyererei | reverse complement strand
GAATGTGTGTGTGAATGGGTGGATGACTGGATATGTAAAGCGCTTTGGGGTCCTTAGGGACTAGTAAAGCGCTATATAAATACAGGCCATTTACCATTTACCAGTAACAAACAAGAAGCAACTGAAAAACTTTTTTCTTTATTGGTGACAACGCTGCTGAGACAAAGCCATATTTTGTTACTGTGGTGGTTTGTGTCGTATCCCTTTATGTTGACTGAGCAGCAGTGGTTCCTCATCTCAGTCAGTTTGCCTTGAGGAGCCCTTCATCTGTTAAAAAAAGCATATATACATTGTTTGGACCAGCATGTATGGGGAACTTGATGCATTTGCAGGAATTGATTCAAACTGAGCTGTAACTTTTACTTGTATTTATCATGCATCAACAGTTTTTCCAGTGAGCAGAAGTGTTTTCCTTTATAGGTTTGCAAACTGGGATCGTGGCTCTGTTGCATGACCCAATTTGGGCTATTAGTTGTTGAACAAAAGACATAAGAGCATATTTTTCTGGAAACCTTTGTGAAATCATAATTTTTCTTTGGAAGCAGTAAGGGTGTAATTAGTTTTTTCACAGGTCTGCACAGAGTCCTGTGAAAAACCTTACTCACACGATTGTAATTTGTCCCTCCATAAAAATATCTTTAAAAAAAATATATTCAACACAACGACAACAAATTAAAACTCTTCACACTTCTTGCTAATGATGTCATGTAAGTAACATTAGTCAATCAGTCCATCGTCACAGAATGGCATTGGTTGAGTTGAAGCTCAATATCAACAAACAATCAGAGAGAGATAGAGAAGGGCTGTTTATAAGAGGAGGAGGAGTAAGTTCATGCCTAACAACAGTAATTCCAAATGACATTTGAGCAGCTGTGACAGACTGTGTTCTTGCTCATGGAATGGCAACCAGATTGAAAAATGCCCCTTTCTGCAATAAATGTTTATGTTTTCCAGCACAAACACCCATTAAAGTGGCCCCTTTCACATTTTTTCCTCATACAACATAATGTTCCCATTTAATCATTATAATTACACTGCATGAGAAACATGTGAAAGAAGCCACTTCCATGAGTAAATCCTAAGATGCAAGAC
>NW_005194195.1:0-1092 GCF_000239375.1 Pundamilia nyererei | reverse complement strand
ACACACTAACTACACAAGACAACACATTAACTACACACTCCAAACACGCTAAACGTCACAAATCTCTCACATCTCAAAACTCGCTCTCTCTCTTTTTCTGTTCACTCTCTCTCTCTGTCACTCCTAAAACTTCCCCCTCTTCCTAAACAACCAAATGTCGTGTTGCCATATCATTTTTGATTGGTCGACATGGTACATTTTTCCACCAACACTAAAGGGCTGTGTTTTGTTTTGTTTTTTTATTTTTGGGTCATAAGCAGAGAGCGCTTGCTATCGCTGTCCTTAGACGTTAAACGTGATGAAACTATTGAGGAAAAAACAGGGTATATATTGTTTATCATGACTCTGGTTTTCCGTGGCCTATCAACACAATTTAAAAACTGGTATATATCACCTTGTTGCTTTGTCATCTTGAAGTGGTCATGTGATTTGCTTACCACGACTACTTTATTCTTCCTCAGTCAAACAGCAGCACTCATGCGATTGTTTTGCCCTTTAGCTAGTTGCATGAGGCGCCGATGGTCCAGGCCGATTCCCTCGCCTGCTCGCGGGGTGGGGTGAAGCGGGCGATGGGGGTATGTGGCAGGGCGTGTTCTGTGATGCCGTTGCAGGTTTGGTGGTGGTGGTGATATGTACGGCTGCCAGCGGGAGAGCTGCAGCCATTGAATGTACTGTTACAGCAACCATGTGATTGTTGTAAGAATAAATGATGCGGCGAAGCATGAAAATGCAATCGGGTCTGCCGTGGTGGCGCTCTTTTTTTTTTTTTTTTTTTTAAATCTTAAGTGCACGCAAACCAGTAAACAAATTAAAACAAATACTGTTTGTAAACTATAATACAAAAATTACAATTAACATTCTCAACAACACAGTCTCTGAGGCGGGGTGGTAGCCTACGTTCCCTCCTTGACCTCCTAAGCCCCTGGGGTGTACATGGAGCTTCGGGGCTTTGAGGTGAAGAGTCCGAAGGAGGGGAACGCAGCTCCGGCCGGGGGTCCCTCTGTGCAGGGTCATGGGAGGTCTGTACACGTCCCTCAGGGAAGGAGGGGAGGGACTGCCCTCTGTAGGGGGCCATCCGGTCTCTGTGCAGCG
>NW_005194194.1:0-1092 GCF_000239375.1 Pundamilia nyererei | reverse complement strand
TCAAGATTAGGCTTCAAACTTTCCTTTTTGCTAAAGCATATAGTTAGGGCTGGACCAGGTGACCCTGAATCCTCCCTTAGTTATGCTGCAACAGATGTAGGCTGCCGGGGGATTCCCATGATGCACTGGGTGTTTCTTCCTCACTCACTGTGTTAACAGACCTCTCTGCACTGAATCATTACTTATTATTAATCTCTGTCTCTCTTCCACAGCATTGAATTCTGAAGTGCACAATCCTTTACTTTCTGCTCAGATTCAGAGAGAAATGGTGCAAAACTGAAGGCGCTTCAGTGCAAATGGTTAATGTGCCAACGATTACTGCAAAATCCCTTCCTATCCAAAATTCAATCATCATAACTATGTGAGTGCTACCTCAAACCATGATAAGCTAAAATATTTCTAATTTTAACCCTAAAACGAAGTAATAATTTAAACCTTTACGAAACGTCATCAATCTTATTGCGTAAAACTGCTCCTACAAAGGTGGCTAAACATGATTTTATTCTATTGTTGTAGGCATCCTGTGACAAATGACTTCAAATACTCATGTAATGTCACAGCAATGTCATCAAAGTTAATTCAGCTAGAGCTCGAGAAATTTAAGAAACTCTGCTTTGCAAACTGATGGTGTGTAATTTGACAGGTTTGATGAATAACACTGAAGATGAAGGTGTCCCAAAAATCCACCACCAGATTTAAAACCATTCCAAGTTATTCCTTTCACATCCAAATTTAGAACTTAGAAAACATCTTGAGGCGACTGATGTTCTCAATAAAAGTGAATTGAATTGAATCACATTACAGTGATTTATTTGTGTCTTGTGTCAATAAACCCCAGCATCTCACACCACCAAGCTTCAGTGGACACCACGTTTTAAAGGGTTTTCTTACCATCATAACCATGAGAGGAAAGAGACCAGGTAGGACCAGGTAAAGGCTCAAAAAAAGGGAAAAAAGAAATAAATGAAAGAAAAATTGAAAAAAGAAGAAAAAACAGAAAAGAAAAAATTAAAGAAAAATAGAAAATAGAAAAAAGAAGAAAAAAGAAGAAAAAACAGAAATAATTAAAGAAAAATAAAAAATAGAAAAAAA
>NW_005194193.1:0-1093 GCF_000239375.1 Pundamilia nyererei | reverse complement strand
CATGCTTCAGCCCTGTCATCCGTTCAGCCTTCAGCCCAGCCGTTAGCTCAGCCTGCAGCCCAGCCTCTAGCACTGTTGCCTGCTGCCCAACCATTAGCACTGTTGCCTGCTGCCCAACCATTAGCACTGTTGCGTGCTGCCCAGTCATTAGCTCTGTTGCCTGCTGCCCAGCCTCTAGCTCTGTTGCCTGCTGCCCAGTCGGCAGTTCAGTTACCTGCTCATTTTGTAACTCCACCACCTTTACCACCACCACCACAACAACCTGAGGCTCAGTTCAGTTTAGTTCAACCACCTATTCAGCCACCACCTTCACCAACTCTTTCTGTGCTTGGAACTATGTCTACATAACTGTAAATCCCTACTCTGAAAGAATAAGCACATTATGAATTTGCATCTTGATCTTTTGCAGTCACAGTGAAGAGAGATGTTATCGCCAGATCTGACTCTTAGCACTAACTCTGGTCCAGACAGCTTGCCATGACTACAGAAGATAACTCCTGAAAGACAAACACAAAACACAAAAATTAAACTATTTCAATGGAATTGACATTACAAGAAAGTTTAAACACTCAGAAACTAAATATGGAAATTTAAATAATATAATACATTTTAATAATATATTAAATAATATACCTAAGAGAGTAGTGAGACGAAAAAGCATCCTGATGTGTTTGTTGATGACCTCTAGATACTGTAAACTAGTGATGGGTCGGTCGCGAACGAAATGGCTCTTAGAGACGGATCTTTGAAGTGAACGGTGCGAGCCGTGTTATGTTTTTTTCTTTTGTTTTTTTTTCTTTCTCCTGCCCTCTCTTTCACTTTTTTTTTGCTTCACGCTGCAAGTCACCCTTGTGTTTGCGCTGAACAGAGACGGCAAACAGAGCCTTGCGTTTGCACCCCTCCCCCCTCTGCTCAGCACTGAGCTGAGGGGGCGGGGCGGTAGTTACACTTGCAACAGCAGTAGCACACAACAAGAGCAGGAGGGAGAGGGAAAGAAAGAGAGCTGGGAGCAACAACAAGAGACAACACCGTCACATTGGAAAGGTACAGTAAAGAAAACGAGTGACACCAAGAAAAGAAGCAAAGTCTGGAA
>NW_005194192.1:0-1093 GCF_000239375.1 Pundamilia nyererei | reverse complement strand
AATGGTCCTCAAACAACTGAATGAAGGCATCTCGATGTTTCTTTTTGCAGTATCATCTTTTGAAATGCTCAGTCAGTACCTTCCCACGCTTCTGATTTTACTTGTACACAATTCTGCCAAAAAACAACAGAATTCTTCTAAATAAATCCCCAACATTTCAATTTTATTTCAGATAAGACTAAAAACTTAAAAACAGAACAGAAGAAGAGCATAAATGAGGATAAAGTAGGCCAATTCACTCCTTTAATCTGTTCTTTCAGTGACCATACTGTGCTGCCCCAGCTGGGAAGCAACAACAGAATGCTCTAAATATGGCACAATGATAGAAAAGTTATTACTGTACTTTCTTACATAGCAGTTGTGGATGAATGTCTTTTTTCAGTGTTTTCAAAAGTCACTTCAAAAATTATGAACTCAGCTCAGATAAAGCTGAAATGTTCATGAATTTCCTAAAGCTGCTAAACCCTAATAACTGTGTAATTACACTAAATGAATACTCTGAAGTAGCTAGTTTTATTTTTCTTAACTTTCAGTTGCAGTTTATTACAAACTGAAACAATTTATTAAAAGCTTCGTTAAAATGAGCACAATTGATTCGTTCAATAAAAGTTCAAGTTTCAATCTCTTACCCCGTGGCTCTCACTGTGCTCTCTTAGCTTTCTTTCTATCAACCACTTTTGCTTGATTCTGTTTAGCAACAGTTGGTTGAACAGGAAGCAGTCAGTAGGCTGGAGCTTCTGGCAGATTTAGAGTCCCTGAGGAATGATTATCATTATGCATTCACCGCCATGTTTGTGCTCTGCTCAAGCAAACTATTACACCGTGTTGAGGCAAACGCTTTTACATTGTTCTTTTCAGTAAAATAATTAGCATTAAACACAGTAGGAAATTATCATCTCCCCTTTCTCAACTTTCTTTCAGTGCATCTTTTTAAGCAGGTAGCATAAAGTACTTATGTGCATGTCTGTGCCTTATATTAATATACATACTTATCAAGAACATCATTTATATTCCTCCACAGTTTGGTCTTTTTAGCACAACCTGGACAGTGTCAGTCTTGAATACAAAACTGTGACCTTCCTTCCGTAGAATC
>NW_005194191.1:0-1093 GCF_000239375.1 Pundamilia nyererei | reverse complement strand
ATAACAATTATGTGATTCAGACCCCAGACCGCCGGAGAAAGTCTAGAGTCTGTCATATTAATATGTTAAAATCGTATCACTCGAGGAGTCCTTCGGGTGCGCCGTTTCCAGTGTGCGCCGCTAGTGCTGTTTCTCCTTATGAACCCTCTGATGACGGGCTGCTCCAGAAATGTGAAGCGCTGGGTAGCGGCCGGTTGAAAAATTCGGAGATCTTAAACGATATAGAAACATATTTAGTCCACTTGTCTGAACCCGCTCGAGCTGACATCACTGATCTGATAGAGAACAATTTATCACTTTTTTCTGATCACCCTCGTCAAACTGCGGTCCTCTGCCACGACATTGACGTGGAAGGACATAAACCGATTGAGCAGCATGCGTATCGAGTGAACCCAGTGGAAAGAGCGATAATGCAGAAGGAAGTTGACTATCTCTTAGAACACGGTTTAGCCTTTCCGAGCGCCAGCGCATGGAGTTCACCGTGTGTGCTAGTACCAAAACCTGACAACACTCCTCGGTTTTGTAATGATTACAGGAAAGTTAACGCTGTTACCAAACCTGATTCATTTCCTCTTCCTAGAATGGAGGATTGTATCGATAGAGTGGGATCGGCATCCTTTGTAACCAAACTTGATCTGTTAAAAGGTTACTGGCATGTACCTTTAACTCCCAGAGCCTCTGAAATATCTGCTTTTGTCACGCCAGATCATTTTCTCCAGTACACGGTTATGCCGTTTGGGTTGCGTGATGCACCCGCTACTTTCCTGCTGAAAACACTGAGACGATTAGAAGCTGCAGAGGGACGTAACAACGAGTTAAAAGTCTTGCTGCTGCATTCTGTACAGACTGAAGGCGATCCAGAGCTGATTTGTTGAGACACGTAAAAAGACCGTTACAAAAATCCAAACGAGAAGAGATAAAAGCATGAATAATCATCTCAAGTTCTGCCTTTGACACCAGTAGTTTGAGTTTAGAAATGTTTCTTAGATGATAAAAACAGTTCCGGACAAGTTGTTTAGAGTGTTTCTCAAGAGACATTGAACTGTCAAATATAACACCTAAGTTTCTGAGACTCGACTGAAATGAAGGGTCT
>NW_005194190.1:0-1093 GCF_000239375.1 Pundamilia nyererei | reverse complement strand
TCCATGGCCGCGAACTCCTCCCGGGCGACGGACAGTTTCGCGGGTTCGAGACGACGCGAAACACCGGGGTACCGACCGTGGGGATATAATGCTCAACCACATGTTTCGCGGCTGCGCTGGAGAAAATTAGGAGTTGACAGTGACGGAAAATCTAACAGCAAACGCCGAAACACGTCTCCGGAGGCTACCAAATTGGCGCGGATGAGGGGGTCGGCGGCCCGTTAAGACGGGCCAGCGAAAAGAACGACAAAGCGTCAATCAAACGACTGTGCGCAACATCGAGTAACAGCCCGTGAGCACAAAGAAAATCGGTGCCGAAGATAGGCACCGAGCTGGCAGTAGCATCAAAGTTCCACTGGAATTCCCGACCGTGGAAACTAACAGTCACTAACCTTTCCCCATAAGTTGAAATAGGAGAATCGTTAGCCGCAGTCCGCGGCGGTGGGCGGGAAAAGGCTCTTCTGGAAGCCAGAGTCCACCAGAAAACAGCGCCCGGAGCAAGAGTCTTCAATGAAGAGCAGCCTTTCCATATCGTCAGTGACCGCGGCTGCTATGGCGCCGAGGCAGTCCCCTTTCCTTGGGCAGGTGTTGTGCCAAAAAGTGATTGTCTGCCAAAAACTTTTTGGCACAACACCGGAAAAAGAGCAGGGTGGCAAGCGACGCGCTCTGTCTTTTCCTGCGGTGCTGCTGTGTAGCGATTACTGCCGTCAGCGCCAGGCCGTCCGCTCCAGAGAAGGCAGATGGGGGTATTGCCAAAAAGTTTTTCCTGCCAAAAAATGATTTCCAATGTTTCCCTGTATTTTTTATGTCTAATATCTTTACATATGTTGGTAAATAGACTTCGGTGAACAGCGTTTACAAAGGGGTTATATATAGTATTAAAAAATTATCTGTTTTTCAAGTATCTTTTCATCTCTGTTATTGTACTTACATTATAACCAATCCGGTCCTTTATCCCCACTTAAAATATTTTTACAGAACTATTGTAATATTTGCTGCCATTTCTGCTGTCCTATTGTCCAGCTTACTCTTACAAAAGACATTTTCAATGTTAATGAGATTTTTTTAACTGCATAAATAAAAGTTGTATAAA
>NW_005194189.1:0-1094 GCF_000239375.1 Pundamilia nyererei | reverse complement strand
TCTGAGAGGATACAAGATAAAAACTGTGACGTCAGCATCTCAGGCCCACGAAGACCTTTTTAAACCCCTGGACCAGGTCAGAGGATAGCAGCTGCTCACATCTGGAAGCGTTTCAGTGAAGCTCCGCCCCCTGATGGTGGCCAGCGATCACTACAGGAAGTGCAGCTGTAATAATCTGTTTCCTGACTTTGAGTTAAAGCTGAGGTTAGTCATCATAAATCACTCACTCCTGTCACACAGAGCTCCAGCTGCATGAAGGGAAATGTAGGATCCACACAGCAGCCTCCTTGTATAAAGTCCAGGGGTCAAACTACAGTTCAGAGGTCAAACTACAGTTCAGAGGTCAAACTACAGTTCAGAGGTCAAACTACAGTTCAGAGGTCTCGGTGACTTCAGCACAAACCTGTGGTGTGTCTTCAGCTGCTCCAAACTCTGCTCCCGGCGGATTTACGACACAACAGCCTCAAACACGACACTTAATCAGAGAAATGACGCCACCGGGCTGACATCAGCAGCTAACAGCTGCAGGTGAGCACAGCTGCTCTGACAGGTAGCTCACTGTCACAGGACCCGACGGCGACCAGCTGCTCGGTCTGAGAGCCGGTAAAACTCCGGTACAGCTCCGGTAAAGCTCCGCGGCGGCAGCTCTCTGCTGTTGTTTACGCGAATCAGGCTTTTCTGGGAAGGAGACGAGCGCTCACTCTGCGCATGCTCCAGGATCAGCTGATCGCACCAACGACGTCTGCCGAACACAGGCCGACGCTCCAGGGCCACGTCACAGCAGACACGAGTCTTCACGAATATAGACGATCTTTGATCCTGCCGTACGGTTGCCCACGAGGGTCAAAACGAACAAATGCTACCTTAATGACACAAAGGGAAATGTATTAAAAATGTAAATACTAGTAAGTGCAGCAAAAGATATATTGTTTGAAATGTATTGAAAATAAAATAAATAAGCAAATGATAAAAAAGAAAACCAGAAAATATAACAGTGAGTGATACAACATGTTAGAAAAGGCAAAACAACAATTCAAAATAAAGTAAGACAACCCAGCAGGATCAAATTCAATCATAAATAATAAAAAACAATT
>NW_005194188.1:0-1094 GCF_000239375.1 Pundamilia nyererei | reverse complement strand
TTTTGATAAATTAACAATACCAAAAGTTCTTCTGGAAGAAAAGGGCTGATTGGAGGCACCTATAAGAGAGGCAGAAGTTAAAAAAGCCATTAATGCAATGAAAACTGGGAAGTCACCAGGTGTAGATGGCTTTACAGCCGAATATTATCAAAAGTTTACAGATATACTTGCCCCATTTTTTAACTAAAGTATTCCAGGAAGCTTTCCAATATGGCACACTTCCTGAAAGTTTCAATCAAGCTATTCTAAAACTCTTGTCAAAAGATGATAAGGATTTAACTGACCCAACCAATTTTAGACCTATTAGTTTAATAAATGTGGATTATAAAATACTGTCAAAGATCTTGGCAGCAAGACTGGAGACAGTGTTGCCACAGATTGTTCACAAAGACCAAGTGGGGTTTATTAAGCATCAATCATCAGCTGATAACATGAGGAGATTATTACATCTTATGTGGGCTAATAAAAATAACCCAAAACCGGTAGTAATAATTTTGCTTGACGCACAGAAAGCTTTTGACAGGGTTGAATGGAGTTTTTTTTATTCACTGCATTGTCAAAATTTGGAATTGGTGATAATTTTTGTAGATGGGTTAAGACACTCTATTCAGGGCCGAAAGCCTCTGTTCTCACCAATGGACTGATGTCCCCTTTTTTTTTTTTTTTAATATTTCCAGGTCTACCTGTCAGGGTTGTAGTCTTAGTCTCTTGTTCACTATCCTTTTGGAACCCCTGGCTATTAAAATTAGGGAAGTATTGTGGGTGTGAACAGAGGGGGGAGAAAACATAAATTATTTCTATATGCAGACGATATTTTGGTGGTGTGTCAGGACCCTACTAATTCTATAACAAAATTGCTAAATGTTATTGGTGAATTCTCTAAAATATCAGGCTACAAAATGAACTGGCATAAGTTGGAGGCAATGCCAACATCTCAAACATGTATTGCTAATTCCTTGTTAGCTTTCAATTTCAATGTGTTAGAAAAAGGGATAAAATACTTAGGAATAACACTTAATCCGAATGTCGATGAGATTATGAATGATAATGTAGGAAAACTACTAACTAGGATTAAAACTAATTTGGAGAAATGG
>NW_005194187.1:0-1094 GCF_000239375.1 Pundamilia nyererei | reverse complement strand
TACAGCGGGATACAAATGACATCAGGCCACAATTTGTTCCCCCCGGTTCAAATCACGGACAAACAGTATCCCACAGTTGTTTATGTTTTTGAACCCATTTTGCAGAGGGATTGAAAAATGTATTGATAGCAATGTTGAATATTATTACACAGGGAAAAAACAACTACACGTAAAATAATCACACTGTGACGCCTCTGCCTTTGTAAATAGAGGAACAGTAGCTGCATGTGTGTATGTAAGCGTGTAAAACCTGCAGAAAGTCAGATTAACAGTATTTTGTCTCTACCTGCTATTCTGCAATTCATCTCATGTAAACGATAACGTGGCACACAGCGTGACGTGAAAAAAGGCACATACCTTTGACGTTGCGTGATGAATTCTGTATTCCTCGTCCACACATAAACGCAAAAAAGGAGTTTTTAAAAAATCTCCGTTTTCGGTGATTCGAAACGCCGTTTACATGTGGAAGAAAGGTCCAAACGCATAGAAACAGCTGCGTTTTCAAAAATACCGGTGTAGGTGTGGACATAGCGTAAAAGAGTTAGTAGTTTATTTTCTTACTACCTGTAATTTATTGCAGATTTTTCTTGTAAAACAAAGGGGGGCCTAGCAAAAAAAGTTTGGGAACCACTGTGCTAGACAGTGATCGTGATTACCATCCGCGGGAGCACGCGCAGCTGCTTAAAGTTGTAGCGTCCAGATTACTTATGTAGTCAGCTACTTCCGTGCAACTGATAGAAGACGCAATAAGCTGAACACTGCATTTTCTTGTTAGTAACTGTAACAGCGTTGTAACGATAGGAATAGTAATTAGTTTATTACTCGTTACTGAAAAAAGTAACGCCTTTAGTAACGCCATTACTTGTAACGCCGTTATTCCCATCACTGATAACGACCCTATCTAAATACCAGTAACGATTAACGTGTTCCTGATTCTGGCATAATAACTAGTTACCGTGCTCGTTACCACAATAATAACGTAGTTATTATAACGCATTAACGGGTTAGTCCCTACACTGGTGGTATGTGGGCCATGTGTAAGCACATTGTGTGGGCCAGATCTGGCCCATACCAATTTTGCTATGTGGGGATCA
>NW_005194186.1:0-1094 GCF_000239375.1 Pundamilia nyererei | reverse complement strand
ACGCCTGCACCATCACATCTACTGTTTTCAGTCTGTCTGCGTTCTCCAGCTGGCACTTATAGATTTTGGTGAAGTCACCTCCAGGTTCATGCTGCAGGTAAAAGTGGAAAACCTTCAGCTCCTCTTCTCCCAAATTTTGCAACATTTCCAGGAGCTGCACTGGTGAGGGCTTCTCCATCTTTGATCTGTAAATCATGAGAACGTGACTCAGACAGGGAGTCTCATCACATGTTCTATCTTCTTCTTTAGCAGATTACATCTTTACATCTCGATTATTTATAAGAAATTATTTTTTACTGTGATGGGAAAACTATCACACCTCAAATGATACCGAATCAGTAATGAGTCATAAGTGTGACTGTGTTTATTTTGTCAGATGACCAGAGTTCAAAAAAGCAAACATAAAACACAAAAATGAAACTGAAAACTTCACAGTTACTGAAATCTATAAGAAAAAGAATTTATACTCTAGAGCTAAGTGATAACTCTTCATTGCACAGTCATAGCTAGTTCAATAGTACAACGAAACTGTCCCACGTCGGCACTATGCACAACTAAACACAACACAGTAACTTAAAGTGGATTTTTTTTAAGTCCAAGAAAGGTATAAGCAAAAGAATGAGTGCATGTGGACATTGTTGATGTTGTTGTTACCACCCAAAACGTCCAGGGGAGGTAGCCAATCAGGTCAGCTGAACCCTGAAGTGCCTTTTTGTGTGCCATGGTGCAGCTGGACAACCATACACATATGCAGCTAAAGTCAACAAAGATCAGCCTGGCATAACGCCCCTGTTGTTCCAGGTGACAGATGGTGTTGTGGAGCGTTGTAAAATCTTCAGTTGATCTGTTCGCTCTGTATGCAAACTGGAGCGAGTGTGGGTGGCAGGCAGGACATGATGAGACATCGCACTTCATTATAACAGGGGTTAGAGCAGCTGATCGGTAGTCATTGAGGCTGCTAATGTTGGTGCGCTTTGGCAGTGGGACAACTATGGCCGACTGGAGGGATGCAGGACTTGGACAGTGAAGTGTTGAAGATCCTAGTGAAGACCTCAGCCAGCTGGTCTGCTGTAGGTTTTATCCAATGTGTTTTT
>NW_005194185.1:0-1094 GCF_000239375.1 Pundamilia nyererei | reverse complement strand
TCACGATGTTCTATTGGTCTTCATCAGGAGATTAATTGTCCTTTGAGCTTCCTCTCAGGATGGGGACAAGTGCAAGGTCAAGCTGTAAAACTTTAAACCAAACTTTGGCTTGTTTCTTCCCAATAATGCTACTCTACTGGTTTTGGGCGCCGTACTCAAAACTCCAGGTTGAGAGAAGTCCACCTTTATTTATCTGTAACCTGTATTAACACACTAAAACATAGCATTAATATCATTTTCATTTCTTTCCTTAAAACCTCCCTTCGCTTCATCTGGCAAGAGTTTAACTCATCTCTCCTCCTAGGGGCATGCAACTTCCTGTCACACACATACTCACAGCCCCCACCTTTTTTCTCCGACACAGAGCCACGCGGCTCTCATGCACTTCACAACTTCTCAGACTGCGTCACAGACTGCAGTTTCTTTTTTTTTTTTTTAAACAATATAAAACCAAACACACTTTTTATTCAATCGTCACACACTCAGCTTCTGTATTAAATAATTTTCACAGCACACGCAGTTATAATCAATGTAAGCGCTTTACACAGCCGATTCACACTTTATTTATATACTCAGGCCTGTATCACATGACAAAAGACAGAGACGCTTTTCCTTTTTTCTCTACCACACACACACACACACACCGCGCGTGTGCTCGCGAGTGTGCCCGCTACAGCACAGCACAGCCCCTCCTTCTCCTAAGAAGAAATACACACACACAGTCCCCTCTCCTCCTCTCAGAGAGAAAAGAAAAGAGTTTTCCTTTTTTCAGAACACTCAGAACACTCTGCAACCACACAGTTTATACACTTTATACACTTTATATTCACACACACACGGGTAATTTATATTCTACACTCAGAAAAATAAAGGTGCTAACTGGAACCAAAAGTGGTTCTTTAGACCGATGCCATTGAAGAACCTTTTTTGGTGCCACAAAGAACATTTCAAACAATGGTTCTTTGAAGAACCATTTCTTTCAGTGGTTCATTGAAGAACCATTAAAGGTGCCCCAAAGAACCATCAAGAAATGGTTCTTTGGGGCACATTTAATGGTTTTTCAAAGAACCTTTTTAAAAATGGTTCTTTAAAGA
>NW_005194184.1:0-1095 GCF_000239375.1 Pundamilia nyererei | reverse complement strand
GCTGAGGTCACAGATGCAACCATATGAAGACATAAATAAATACACAAAACAAATTAATACACCACAGGGCTGAAGTGGTTTGCACTTTGTCTTTCTTGCATGTCCTGTGGTCAACAACTCATCACTGTATCACCAGGACAGTGCTCAGCTCCCTACACCTTCATTGATTTCTATACAATCATGGATCATCTTCTGCTGGTCATTAGCTGGGTCAGACTGTGAAGTTCAGGTCTGCCTTGCCTTCACCACTGCTGTATGTGTGTAAAATCTCCTATTAAGCAGTAAACAGATGAACTAGTGATTCTGACCTCTGTAGATTTAATAATGATACTAAAAAATAAGACATCACACTCACCCTGAGCCTTACCACGGATGGCTTTTTTATTACTAAATTGATTTGTTATTACGCTAACAAATCAATTTTTCACCATTTTAACAAACTGACATTTGAAGAGAAATCATACTCCTCATCTCCTGATGAAGATCCATTCAGAGACTTCTCAGAGGTTCTGCTTTCAGTTGCATTATTTCTCTGAGCTGCTGAGCACTACAAAAACTGGACCTTTAGTGTCAGAGTCTAAAACTGACAAGTTAAAATTCTTCTAAACATCTGGATCATCAACACTTTGTCATCGACACAGAAAGGAACATGTGAAAAGCGTAAATGATACAAACACTTGAACAGGAAGTAGAATAGGTTCACCTCAAGAAGAAAGAAAAATCTGGAGATTTCCAAGTACAGAAAATGTTTTTTCCTCTATAAACCAAATTTTTATACAAATTTAGTTTAATTGAAGTCTGGAAAACTCAACTCCCCCTCCCCCCTCTGGCTGTGTCTGTGTGGTGTGGGTTTTGTGGCAGCTGATGATGCCAAAAAATGGAATGGTTCAATGACTGGATGTCTTAAACCTATGAGTGCACAGCTAAAACTTTGGCCCCTATTCATCCTAAATGCTCACAGCTTATTTCTTGTTAGAAATATTACCCGTATTTTGGGGTAAGTTTTTGGGCGTGTGCTCCTGCACTTTGACCTATGTGATGTGGTAGTTTGCATGTGTTGCATAATAAAGTGGCACCGTTTTATGTTGTAATGGT
>NW_005194183.1:0-1095 GCF_000239375.1 Pundamilia nyererei | reverse complement strand
GTTTATATTTTTGCTATTGAATAAACACAATGTAAGCCTACATTCTCCTTGCATTTCTCCATGTGGAACCTATTAAGACGCTAAAAAACATTTTTTAATGATTTGCTACTTTAATGTTGATTTTAGAGTAAATGCGGTACACAGGATTAAAAACAAGAGAGTAAAGAATACATTACTGCAGGCCGACCTGTCTTTCGTAGTTAAACAGTGACTTAACCAGCATTTTGAGGTTTTCCAGGACAATTATGTGAATAGCAGAAAGATAATAAATATTAGACCTTCTTTTGGAGGCTCAGCTCAGTATCCCGAGGAGATGCACAGAGACTTCTGTGTAAATTCCAAAGGAAAGTGGTTATAAATCCTATCCAGGAAATGTGTGGTCCACATAATATATTATCTTGTCTGGGACACTGTCTGCTTCTGCCTTGAAAAATGGCAAATGGGCAAACTGAACGCCATTTGTCAGTAGTAGTTATGTTATGAATGATTATCCCTTTCATGGAGATCCTTATATGTCCATTATGTCCATGAGCATGAAGGAATTTAAGACAGGAAAGAGCCAGTGTTACAGAAAAAGGCCTTACAGTTAGCCCTAACCCTAACAACAGAAGACAGAAGAAGATCTTTTATAGCTCCAAAAGTTCCCACATAGCAAGCAGGTCTGGCCCGGATCCAGTATCAAGCCGGCACTGCTGGCAGACTTCTGGCATGATAAATGGTAAAATGGTAAATGACCTGTATTTGTATAGCGCTTTATTTAGTCCCTAAGGACCCCAAAGCGCTTTACACTACATTCAGTCATTCACCCATTCACACACACATTCACACACTGGATGACATACGTCTTATCGTATGTCATCCAGATATGGGCCAGGCCTGGCACAGATGCCACTGTTTATGTGATGGCACGCCGTATCTGGCTCGATTGTGGTTTGGTTTATGTGGCCCAGGCTCATAGAAAACAGGTCTGGCCCGGATCCGGCATCAAGCTGGCACTTCTGACTGACTGGTGTCATGGCAGAGTGTATGTCAACCAGATGTGGGCCAGGTCTGGCAATGGTGGCAGTATTTATGTTCCTATTTCCCTATTTTAGT
>NW_005194182.1:0-1095 GCF_000239375.1 Pundamilia nyererei | reverse complement strand
CATTTTAAATACTACGTTATGAAGCACACATGTTTTTAGTTTCTGATTCAAACAGTTGAATCTATTTCAAAATTTCCACATTACAAAAAAAAAAATCGAATTTCAACGATTTCATCTCACTTTTAATAGTGTGGTTTTGAACATACAGCTGTACGTTAGTGGCTGATATGAACAATTTTAAATACTTTAAACTGACGTCTAATGCTTATTTGTACAATTTCCTTTTAAACATATACTTGTAGGTGCTTTACAACATATTGGTCTGTTTTTTATTCGCCTGCTTAGTAACAAGAGATCTATTTATTCATTTACTGTCTTATTTACAACATACACTGTATATTTGAGCAAACACTGCAATACCTATTGAAGCAGGAGAAGCTGAGAACAGAGGTAAACACTGTGTGAAGGGACATCAAAATCAAATTAAGACATCAAAGAATCGGCTAAACGCACAGCTAAGAGAATTTATCTCTGAGCATTTGCTTGTGCCCCGCTGGCTGCCTGCCAGTGGTTTGAATAGAAAAGTGAGACAGGAGCAGCTTCGGGAGTCTATTATGAACTCGACACAGCCGAGGTTTTCTACAGTGGATGTGAGCCACTTCACTTTTGAAGGCTGCAGAACAACTTTGTGTGCGGTGAACGTTTTGTGTGTCGACTGTGGTGCCCTAGCTACCGTTTACATTTAATAAAAAAGAAGGGAAAAAAGATAATGCCTCATATTTAGCTGAGCCAAACTGTCTCCATGGTTACTGGCTAGGGGTTTTCATTCTTGATTCACTTCCTCACCCGGGGCGCTCTTTCGTAGCCCTCCCCCTTCTTTCCCTTTGCTCTTATTACTACATTTAACTCCAGTTTGTCCCCGCGTGGTTTCTTCTTCTCTTTGGGACGATGTCTGCTCCTCCCGCTTCCTGCTCGGTGTCACCCCTGCGTTTATGCCTCCCACACAAAGCCCTGCGATCTCAATGAAAGCCAGACATGCACACTGTACTCATGCTCTGACTCTAAAGAAAACAACTCGTGCCTGTAGCTAGGCAACTCCAAATATGAGTCATCCCACTGCCGCGCCCATCAACTGATCAACACCCCCCCACCGCC
>NW_005194181.1:0-1096 GCF_000239375.1 Pundamilia nyererei | reverse complement strand
CATTTATGACGTCAGAAGAATTCAGAAGCATTCCCCTATCTCCTTCTATGTCCTTCTATGGCTAAGAACAACAAGATGTTCCAGATGTTTCCACTCATGCTTTCTGGGAACCTAACCAATTGTTTATACAGAGTGTGCAGTTTTGTGAGTGTAGGTCCAGGCTAAAAAAGTTCACCGTGTCCTCATATGACTTTACTGCGGCCTAACTGGAGGTGCAGCTTCTGCTGGTGCTTTTCGCCACATAATAGAGTATTACTTCTAGAATGTGTTTTATCCTGCATGCTCTGAAATAAATGATAAATGATACATGATAATATTTGATAATAAACTGATGTTAAGTGATGCAGACAAATGAAATAAAGATAAAATAATGACAATGCATGTAAATGATAACAAAATGACCGTAAAATAACATATTTCTCGACAGAGGCAATGAAGATCAGCTTACACTCAATATTAATATGAACACACAATGAAGATGAAGACATGCTTACATTCATGAATGTGAGTACATGACATAAATGTTAGATTTAACATACTTGAAGTTGAGGAATAACTCAGGAAAGTTCCATGACAATAGAGTGATTTTTGTGAAGAGGAAAAAGGATAAACCAGTGATTAGAAGTGTAAAGTAGTTTTAGAATAGTGAATTAGAAGTGCTCGTGTACAGATTGATCAAAACAAGTGATTACTCTAGAAAGAAAAGAAAAGAATTCAATAATGTGGTGATGTTTTAAATATGCATTTCTCTTGTCAAGGCAACTTCTTCTGAGAGGAGAGAGTATGCCAATTAGCTGAATCAGTGGTGACAAAAAAGAAAAACTGAGCACCTCCATCGTGTCCCATCTCCGTGACCAGTCCACGTTGAATGACTGTCGACAGCTCACACACTAGGTGTGTGATAAAAGTCCAACAGCGTTAAATTCGGGTCTTGGCCAACGTCTTAGAAAGCGACCCACGGCGGTGGGGCCCAATCGAGGTGGACCGGATCCGGCGACACTGACCAGGTAGATACAGACACACTGACACAATCTTGCGTAAAAGCGTATTTTGAATTCAGGGAATTTAAAATAGCGGAAGTAGCTCGTCGACTGGT
>NW_005194180.1:0-1096 GCF_000239375.1 Pundamilia nyererei | reverse complement strand
TTGGCATGCAGCCAGGAGGCAGCCTGGGATCGAACCACCGACCTTCTGATTAGTGGCTGACCTACTCTGCCACTTGAGCTATAGCCACCCATAACCTGAAATCAACTTTGTGGGAGAAAATACAACAACAACAAAAAAACAGGCTTTAAACACCATAAACCTAAACATGGGAGTATCACTGGAAACGCTCCAGTTAAAGACCCCATGTGGATCAGCCTTTTTCTTCAGAATCAACCCTTCTGTCATGAACTACTTCCTCTCCTCGCCTCTCTTTTAATCAGTCTTTCCCAGATGGAGGCTCATCAGGGCTGCCCTCCTCTTTCATATACAGTCCCTGAGAGAAAGCTTGTGCATTTCGGACCTACTCAACCAGAGACGCCCCCTCGGCCTCTCTGCAGCTGTTAGCCATTCCCAGGCCGGGAGAGAAGGTGAGCACAGATAAGAGGTCTTTATCTGGGCCCCAAAGGAAGGCAGGTTAAGTTTAAGGTGAAGGTTTGACATGGCCGCCGTCTGCTTGCGCTGGCTGTTTCCTCCCACCTCCTCCACCTCCTGATGTGAGGCTCAGGCTCAGTCCCCAATCCCCATGTCCCTGGGCTCATTCTTGATGGCCCCTACTGCTTCAGCTTTAATGAGAAAGATGAAAGAAATGCAGGCTGGGAGAATACCCAACCCTCCTCCCCTCATCTCCTTCTACCACTCCATTCACTTTGCTCCTCGTCCCATTTGTTCAGTACAACCTCGCTCTCACTGGCCCTCCAGCATTAACTCATCTAAGACTTTTTACTGGGGTGGGGGAGTTTTACTGTAATAAATCAGGAACAAGGGTAGTTTCTTTTAAAATTTCAGGTATTATTCCCTCTGATCTTACGTGCAAATTTCTTTCCAGCCTTTATTTCTCGTGCCCTGGCTCTTTGGTTCTGCTGTGGACATGTTTTAATCATAAAGCAATGGAAAAGTGGCTCTACTACTTTTTAATTTTTTTTATTTTTGGTTACAAAATCATTTTTTGGGATTTCAGGGTTTTCTAAATGTCCCTACATTAAAAATAATCAGTATACTCTGGATATATATATATATATATATATATATATATATA
>NW_005194179.1:0-1096 GCF_000239375.1 Pundamilia nyererei | reverse complement strand
GGTAAGTTGTCTGTTATGTGTGGACACAACACTGGTTCATCTCTTGAGTTCGATGCTTTTTTTATGCTTGAATGATTTATATGTCAGTGGTAAGGGGCTTCACAAACAACCAGAAAGTAAAATAAACATTCCTCTAAAAACTATAATTATAATTCATAACAAACCCCATGACTCTAAATTACCAACATTACCCTGTAATTATTCAGAATTGGTGTAACACTGATAGTATTGTTTACCTGTTCCTCGTGACAGTTAAAATGTAGATAATGATGACTGTCAGCTTTAAAGCAAAGGAGAAACAAATCATACTAATTTATATGTTAGTTACTTGCAAGGTATTTTAAAAAGACAGACGCTATAAATGATCTCATGATATGGCTCATAAATATTATCTAAGTATCCAAAAATAATATGATATAATTCAATTCAGTTTGATTTATATAGTCCCAAATCACAACAGCAGTCACCCCAAAGCACTTAATATAGTCTGCACCCTTATAGGTAATGTGTAACTGCAATATAAGAAGCATCTTCTTGAAAGGTAAGCACTACCTTTCAAAATACCAACGTTATATTTTCTTGTGTCTTTTTCTTTTAAAAACCTGGTGATTAACTGACTGGAACCCCCCAAAACACCAAAACACATAAGTAATAAGCTGTACTATCAGGGACTGCCATGATTTTTATTATGAGTGCACATAAGCGTAACATCGTAAAAAAGAAAACACTTGAATCTAATGCTGTTTCATCAGTGTGATGTTCATTCAGCAAACATCTCACTAAAATGCAGTTTAGGAACTGTTTGTTCACTTACACTGAATAACAAAACATTTCAATAAGCAATAATCTGCGAACACCAGGGACACTTGAGAACTTTGGAAGAACACTTCTGGTGCACTGTTGTGCTGCAGTTGCTTTTGTTAAGAGCAACAAGCAGCTTTAATGGGGACAGTTTTGGTTTTACAGTGTGGCTAAAGCTGGTTTGAGGCTTTGTTTGCCTGACAGGGGCAACAGAGTCCTTTTCTTACCTCTCTCTCTCTCTCTCTCTCACACACACACACACACACACACACACACACACACACACACACACACA
>NW_005194178.1:0-1096 GCF_000239375.1 Pundamilia nyererei | reverse complement strand
ATAGGCTGCACGGTGAGTACTCTCCTGTTTACCCTCCCTTTTTACTACTCACCGTTAGAAAACATCATCATTATTGCTGTCTGGACTTACGGGTTATAGCGTCAGTGCGTTTGGTACTTTATACTGAAGCTGTGATTGTTTTAATGTTGCTTGAATGGTCTGTTTTATCGCCCCTGAAGGCGGGTAAACGCGGCTAAGAGGCGGCAGCATGGTTCAATAACACTCGAGACACAGACTGTTACTGTGGACGAATTCATTCAAATTTAAATTGTAAACCAAAGGGTTTGTAATGATAGCACATTACAAAAGAAACCTGTACTACAAACTGTAAAAGTATTATGTTTATAATGTTGCTTAATTATTACCAGCTCAACTTTAGTTAGACCAGCTTTATTTAAGGATGCCACATAACACAGTCCAGTGACGTTATTGCAGGAAGAGAGAAAACAGAACAAACGAGAGGAGGCAGACACGACAGTGTCACACAGCTGTTGCAGATGTGTCTGCGCCAGGGGCGATTCTAGAATCAGAGCTTTGGGGGTGCTGCGCACCCAGAGAGCTGCCCAGCCAGGCAAGATAAACCTGTCTCTGTCAGTTCCTGCATCCTTAAATGTTGTCCCGAGTTCTCTCTGACTGTCACTTTGGTGCATTTAAACCCCTGTTCCTCCCTGTCCTCATCGTCTGTTGTATTCATCTCCATTATCGGTCATCATAATTTTACCATCTCTGTGTAAGTCTGCAGATTTCTTTATTTAATCATAAGATTCTTAAATTCATCAAGTCTCTCTGTGCCTGGGTCCTCGTCACAAAACATGACATCACTGTTTTGTACATTTTTAACACAATTTAATCCACACATTTGTAAAAGAAAAGCAAAACACTTTTTTGAAAAGTCTGTAACAAAACCATCAAATCTGATCAAAGTTATTTAAATGCTGCTAAAGAAGAATGGATTGGAATAACAAAAAAATACATATCCTAACCTTAATTACTGGGGGAAAATTATGAATGATGCTCATAGTTAGTAAGAAGTAAACTGAGTGCATTTTTTGGACAGAGATTCACTTTTAATGTGTATGTATAATATAATACAGAT
>NW_005194177.1:0-1096 GCF_000239375.1 Pundamilia nyererei | reverse complement strand
TTCATGTAGTTCTGGGCCCACTGCAGCTGTTTCTGCTTGTGAGCATTAGTTAGGGGTGGTTTATGCACAACAGCTAGTCTCTGGAGGATCCTACAGCTTGATGTTCGCAGGGCTCCAGAGGCACCAGCAGCTTCAAATATGTGTTTGCTGCTTTGTAATGGCCTTTTAGCAGCTGCTCTCTTAATCTGATGCATTTGTCTGAAACCTTCATCATTGTGATTTGATTTTCAGTGATCCAAAGATCACCACCACAATTCCATCCTTGAGTTTAATTGAAAAACATTATTTAATCTTTATGAAACTTAAATAAACACAATTTGTATAATAATTTGGGATCTGGTGTATGTACAAAAAACCTCAGAGAAATGTTCAGATCTGAAGATCTGAACCACTTTAACAAGGACTCCTATTTGTTGATGAAAAACAGAAGCACGTATTTAAAAACAGAAAGAACAGAGAAGAATAAAGTTGTAATAACCAAGTTAATGTTCACACTCAGACCCACATGTAGCGTGACACACTCAGGCATGAGGAAGTGTTCAGTTAAAAACATTCCTCTGCTAACAGCTGATAATTTTGGCGTCACAGAAACTAATGGAGCTGAACTGACCTGACTGTATTTATAGATCACTGTAATATTTCATAACTTTAAGGTTCTTTTAAGGTTACATTTCTCTACGTTTGTAGCTCTGGATTTATTAAATTCTATAATTGTGATGTCTGCATGTGAATTATGTTCTATAACTAAAGGCTAAACTAATAATTTTGATGGTATCATGAAATCCTCTTGGACTATCTGTCTGTCAGCTCTCTGTTGGTGTAGCTGATGTGGAAATAGTTTTGTGATGGAAGATTTCTTTATTCTATGTAGTAAAATGTATTTTACATTGGTAATAATAGTATCACTTTGTCACATAGTTATATGCATGTAGGATGTTATCTCAAGTGGGCCTTATGTTTATCACACCTTCACAGTGGGGTCATTGTATGTGGGTTACAGGCATATAGGCAGGGCCGGCCCGTGGCATAGGCCGTATAGGCAAATGCTAAGGGCGCCGTCCATCAGGGGGCGCCACGCCAGTGCCACAAATGTTGA
>NW_005194176.1:0-1097 GCF_000239375.1 Pundamilia nyererei | reverse complement strand
CTATCACTCGTGCTTCGCGGATTTACCCGGAAACTTCCTCTTGCAGTTTCCTGTCTAGTTGCTTAGTTTAGTTTCTCAGAACTAGATTTGCGTGGGCAGCCTGAAACTGATGACTTATTGTGTGGTTGGTTCGCGGTCTGCTTCTTGTTTACATTTTGGCCGGGGCACCCATCTCTGTTTCTTTGTTTTTCTTTGTCCATTTTTAGTAACTATCGCTAAAAGCTTGTTGCATCTGTCCTTTGGGACATTAAGCAACATCGTACAACAACACGTTCTCCAACACAAGCTGACTCTAGCCTGGAAAGATCGAGCGCTGATGTCTCCTGACATACGAAAATTTAGGCAGACTGATGGTCAGCTGCTTCTTTCTGTTGTCAAAATGGAGTCAGAGGTTCAATTTAAATCAGACTAGTTTGCTTTTTTTGGCTGGCTGTACTGACATGCTGCAATAGTATTTTAATTTGAGGCTTTTGGTCTCATCCTTGTTGAACGTAAAATTTAAGTAACGTCACTCCGAGTCTTTAATAAGCTGCCAATTTGAGAACTTTACAGCACTTTACTCATTATTATCCCCTATTCACTGTACAGCGGAACATCCCAAAGCACTTCAGGCTTATTAACACTCTGAGCCAGAGTTTAACAAGCTTAATTCTGTGCTGCTGTTTCTGTATTAGTCCTAAATTTTAGTGTTACAATATAACAGTAGCACCCAACCCAACACCACAACTGAAGGGTGTCATGATCTGGATGTATGACTGGAAAATTTCTAGTGATGGGATTTCTGGCTCTTTTTAGAGAACCGGCTCTTTCGGCTCCCAACCGGCTCCCAACCGGCTCTTGAGGTTGTTTTGTTGCTTTAATTTATTTATTATTAACAACAACATAAAATTATGCACAAAAGGAATTACTAATGTAAAAAAACCCTGTGGTTTTATTTATATATGTTTATATATAAATATATGCGGTGGCCCCTTGAGACAAAGCATGTACAAACTCCAAAACACATTTCTAGCTTTAACTGAACTTCCAAAACAGAGCTACCTAGATCACTTAAATTACACAATTGAAAGCATATATGTATTGTTTGTGTATTTATA
>NW_005194175.1:0-1097 GCF_000239375.1 Pundamilia nyererei | reverse complement strand
ATAGTTAGACTGGTTGACTGGATTAGAGCCTGTGTTTGTGTGTCCCTCTGTGCATTTGTGTTTCAATATGCCTCCATATTTTCTAATTTTGTAAGTTATTACTATTCTGCTAAATCATAGTATTTCTGGTACTTTTCGGTACTTGTGCTAAATACAGTATTTCTGCTAAATCATACTATTCCTGCTTTTCATAAGATTTGTGCCTAATATAGTATTTCTGCTAAATTATAGTATTTCTGCTTTTTATACTATTTGTGCCTAATATAGTATTTCTGCTAAATTATAGTATTTCTGCTTTTTATAGGATTTGTGCCTAACATAGTATTTCTGCTAAATTATAGTATTTCTGCTTTTTATAGGATTTGTGCCTAACATAGTATTTCTGCTAAATGTAGTATTTATGCTTAATCATACTATTTCTATATATTTCTGCCAGGCAGCCAATCCTCTGTGAGGACTCAGACATTCAAATATACAGATCAGGGCCTGCACGGCCTCCAAGCCAGCCAATCATATCTGAGGTTTTCCGTTTCCTCTCTCGTCATATCTCAGCGACGGATGTACATAGAGCAATGAAAATCGCAGTTAAAGTACACCAAAGTCCGCTGATTCACCCAGTACAAGAATTATGCTTCTAGTCCACCTAGTTTTTGAGTTACACAACGTTTTGTAACTCCAAAAAACGGCGTTTTTCGCCTCTCACCGCAATCTAATTCTGACTCCTCATCACCCTGTTTTTCAAAACAGCTGCTCTCTTTCCCAGTGGCGCAGTTGGTAATGACACGGGTCTGCAAGCCAAAGATCGTGGGTTCGATTCCACCTTGGTCAACTTGTTTTTTTCACTACAAATTAATACACTGTCACAGACCAGTAATTCATATTCATCATTTATTACAATTCTGCAAACTTTTATGATTTTACCAGCTTTTCTAATATGGACCTCACATTCTTGTTAACACTCCATGGCACAAATACTCTTCCCTTTAGGCTATTTCTCCCAGTTTAAAGTATTACTCCTCCATAATTGTAATTCTGTTAAATCAAAGTACTTTTACTACATCTTAGTACTTCTGCTCAATCATAGTATTTCTGCTAAA
>NW_005194174.1:0-1097 GCF_000239375.1 Pundamilia nyererei | reverse complement strand
CCAGCACAGCTTGAACTGGGCGCAGGACAGAGAGCAAAACAGTGTTTGCTTAACTGCTAACAGTATGAGCACTGTGCAGGGACTGAAATATTGAAATGTAGTCTAAATCAATATGTGCGTGGAGTTTTAGACATGCGGCACTGATTCAGTTCTGCTACTCTTAGTATGATGCAGTACTTCATTTAAAGAGTTTTAGAGTTATTTTTATTTGATGAGCTAATTAGTTTACTTATTTTCAATATTAAATCACATCTTGGCAACTCACTTCAGTAACTGAGATTCATGGGTATTGGTGTATTTTGACCCAAAGCAAACTGAAAGGAAAACACAAACTTGGAGAAAATCTGAAGTATCAGCCTTAAGACAGAGCTCTGTGTTTTTCTGTGCTATGCAACAAAACTCCTTATTTCTCTGAGTAAGACTGTAATAAGGAACCCAGTCTGGAAAATCTATTGAGCCCAGGTTCACTGAAACTGCATGAAGAGATAATGTTTTAAAATATTCTTTTTAATTACATTTTTATTTTTTATTTAAAGAAACTATTCAGGACAATTATTGCTGCTAAATTATCTACGGCTGAATTTGGCAGAGAGTTTAAAGTTTAAAGGGTTTGATCCATTTCACCTGAGGTCGTGCAGCTCCGAACCGGAACCTGTGACGAGCAGAAACCTTCCTGGTGCCAGCTGGGTGATGGTAACCTCAGCGTATACTTTCCCAGAGGGTGTCAGCATGTGGCTGATGTTGGTCATGCCCACCTGAAAACAGGTTATGGAGTTTGAGAAAACTGTGTGGTCAGGGCCGTTTGTGCAGCAGTACAGTGCACTGGATATGTGACCAACACAATCATCACTTTATGAGCTGAACAGTTTACATTAGGTCTTCTACCTTGGGCATGGTGTTGGCAAAGAGGCGATCCAAAAGCTTGTGTGAGTCCTTCCCTTTTACTATGAACTTGCCAAAAGGTGTCAGGTCTATTACTCCAACCTTCTCCATCACCAGCTTGCACTCTCTTCCAACTGGTCCAAACCAGTTGGTGCGTTGGAAGCTGGGTCTGAGCACAACACAAAATCAGTTAACTATGTATTTTACTTACTAGT
>NW_005194173.1:0-1098 GCF_000239375.1 Pundamilia nyererei | reverse complement strand
TCTAGTTTACTCATGTGAAATGTCCTATAAATGTCTTTGTTGTTTTAAAATTTGAGTTTGTTTTGCTGCATGAGGAGATAAAAATACAAAAAAAGATCCTATAAATAATAAAATATACACGAAGTTAGCTTACATGCAGTTTTGACTCTGGTACTTACTGCTCAGTATCTTATAAATGTCAAATATGGTTCTTATCAAGTGCTCAATTTAATTTTAATTCCAACATCAAAGCTTTTATAATGAGGTAAATACCCTACAGTATATATAATAATAATAAATAATAGAATCACTAATGAACTGATTACTTTAATATTTTTGGCATACAATATGCAGTTATTAAAAACTCATGTCAGTCATGATAACTGTTTGGATTTCCATGTATCATATGGCTTGTGAAAATACAGGGGAAGTGGTTTCAAAGTTGAAGACAGAACAAGCAGGATTAAATGCAGTGATGCATTTTGAGGGAGGAAGGTGATGCACGAGCAGGAGAACCCCTAGTTAAAAACACAGAAGTAAAAGTGTGTGTAGTGTGTTTTAATATTTTCGTGCAGGGGGATTTATGCAGTGCCAGGACTCCACTTTCAGCCTTTTTTGAATAGATATGAAGAAAAATAAACGGTGAGCGCTCAAATACTCTGTGAGCTGTGAAGACAAGCAGGTGGTGACAAAACACCAAGCTGGCAACCGCCGCAGAAGAAGAATGATGTCCCTCTCTGACTTTCCGTACAGCCTACAGGCTGGTGCAAGCTTCCCGCATTTACGGCACATTGTTTGCGCTTGTGCATGCTGGTCTGCCGCCTGCTCTGAGCTTTCAAAGTCACCCATCTCAAAACTGCATTGGAGATGGGTGACTGCCAACAGTGGGGTGAGAGATGAAACATCTTCATGAAACCTAAAGAAGTCCATTCGCTTTCTTTCCAAGCTCCATCTACTTTGATGATGGAGAACCAAGGACGTAGATTTGGCATGGACGGAAGGGACATGTCCGCACCAATAATTTGATCTCTTCGAGTAAAGAAAAACAAACCCGATAGTAAGAAAAAAACGATCTGTCAGCTTCTCATTCAGCGTCTCGGTGCAGAAAGAGTTAAATTA
>NW_005194172.1:0-1098 GCF_000239375.1 Pundamilia nyererei | reverse complement strand
GCCTTCCTGTTCAACTGAAACGCCTTCCTGTTCAACTGAAACGCCTTGGTTTTTCAGTAGTGTGCGTGAGAGCGTTTCAGTAATAATGTCCCTTACGGCACCTCATAGTTATCAGTCTGTGGGTCTCTATTCACCAATCCTTACGAATAATGTGAAACATCACCCCTCGATACGCCTCTGTAGCGAGGCTCAAGCTAGGGAGTGCAAGGAGTGCAAGGCTCAGTCTCCTGCAAGCTTAAATTATGGTCTCACAGAAGTGTCAGTTAGGGGTTAACACCCACCACAAACGTATTCTAGTGCAGTCCTCCAAAATCTCTGCTGCATGTCCTAATCAATCAGGATTTGACTGACCTAATCGTCAGACAAGTTGGCTCAAATAGGGAAGGGAGTGACAGTGGGAGAAGCTTGGGGGGAAAAATAAATCAAAGATCAGAAATACATTGTTTTAAAGCCATTTGTATGTTGTAACTTTGCTCTTCTCTGTGGATGGCTGATGGACCATCAACAGCATGAGTAAGAGTAGCCCACAGACTGGCTGTATGACAACAAACCCTCTGTGCTGGTGGACTGTCAGTCCATAATTGCCTGCGAATTGCCTTTGCCCTACCTCTGCTCAAGTGTGAAACAAGCATAAAGGGCAGTTTGTTTTTTGTTGTTGTTGTTTTTTGTTTGTTTTTTGACCTCTTCATAGTTTACTTTCAGGAAGTAAGTTCTTGAAGTAACTGTGTACCTGGGAATGAAAGTGGAAATTATATTCAGAAGCCCTTTGTCTTCCACCATTGAATGTTCAAAATGCAAGTCAGCAGCATGCTCAGCTGAACATGGTGCAGCTGTCTGAACAAAGTTTTTTGCATACAACTCTGTGACTTACTGAAAAGGACAGTAACAAATAATTCATTGTCCAACAGTGGCTTAGTTTTACTGGTATAGTATATTTTTACTGGCATCAGAAGAAGTTTAGGCAAGGCAAGGCAAATTTATTTGTATAGCACAATTCAACAACAAGGTGATTCAAAGTGCTTTACAGAGACATTAGAAACAAAAACAAATAAAAAGCATGATTTAAAATTGATTAAAACAAGCAAACAAACTAACTAA
>NW_005194171.1:0-1098 GCF_000239375.1 Pundamilia nyererei | reverse complement strand
CTCCGCCTTTGTTGTGACTTTAGGGAGCTCAACCGCAAGTCAGTCCCAGACCGCCATCCAATCCCAAGGATCCAAGACATGTTGGATGCTCTGGGCGGGAGCTCCTGGTTTTCTGTGTTAGACCAGGGTAGGGCGTACCACCAGGGTTTCTTGGATGAAGAAAGCCGCCCCTTAAACGCCTTCATCACACCCTGGGGGCTCTATCAGTGGGTACGCATTCCCTTTGGCCTGAGCTCCACACCCGCTGAGTTCCAGAGAAGCATGGAGCACTGTATGGCAGGCCTCAGAGACACTATCTGCCTCCCATACCTGGATGACAACCTGGTGCACAGCAGCAGCTTTGATGAACACTTGGAACATATCCGCCTTGTCCTCCAGCGTTACAGAGAGCATGGTGTTAAGCTTACCCCAAAGAAATATGAACTGTTCAGGCGAAGTGTCAAGTTTCTGGGCAAGCTGGTAACAGGTGAAGGCTACACAATGGACCCGGCAGAGTTGGCCCCGGTGATGGCTTTAAAGGAAAAGACACCTGCAACCATTGGAGAGGTACGTCAAATGCTTGGTTTCCTCTCTTATTACAGGCCTTTCATCCCCAACTTCTCCCGTATAGCACATCCACTCTACGGCCTGCTCAGCCCTCCATCTTCTGAGAACTCTGCTCCAGTCTCAGCCGACAAGTCCAAAAAGGAAGTGAAGAAAAGTAAAGGCCACTTACCATCACGGGCGCCCGTTCAGTGGACGACCTCCAACCAAGAGACATTGAACCAGCTTGTAGATGCGCTTACAAGACCCCCCATTCTTGGGTACCCTGACTTCACAGAGCCTTTTGTGTTACATTGTGATGCATCACAGGTGGGGCTAGGTGCTGTTTTGTATCAGTGGCAGCAAGGCAAGATGAGAGTCATAGCATATGGCTACGGCAGAGAAAAAGTACCACCTGCACTCTGGCAAATTAGAGTTTTTGGCTATGAAGTGGGCGATTTGTGAACGTTTCCGGGATTATCTGTACCATGCCCCATCGTTCGTGGTGTACACTGATAATAACCCACTAACATATGTGCTCACTACTGCGAAGCTTAACGCCACAGGTCACAGATG
>NW_005194170.1:0-1098 GCF_000239375.1 Pundamilia nyererei | reverse complement strand
TATATATATAAACTAGTCAAGGAAAAATGTGTAATTCTTCCTTCAAATTACACATTTGTTTTCCACTGCAGTTCAATAGTTTGAGTACTTAGCGTTGTGGCCCAGACACGAGGTAGACGAGGAACAGCCCGATCATCATCCTGCTCCTCAGAGCTCCAAAATATGTTTCTTTAAATCAGATTAATTACGACTGCGGGATATGCCATTAGCAGTATTTGTGTTACAATTTTGTTAGAATTACACAATACTCCTGAAAATGAATGAACGATTTAGAAACACCATTCACCGTTGTTACCTCAAATATATAGATATGTATGTAACAAGTGCAGATAATGAACTGCTGGGATAAATTTTCATGTTCAGTGCAAGTTTAAAGGAATTCTTCATTTTTATACCAAAGTTTAGCTCCGACGCCTGGTGCCACCATCACATTAGAGCAGGAGTAAAGTGCACATAAATAATAAAGACGTGGAGCTGGAAATCAGAAGAAAGATCTTCTTTACAGAATAAAAAATTATTATTCGGTTTAATTCATCACTCGAGCACATGGGCATTAGTTTGTATAAAAGACAACTTAAATTTGGTGGGAAAGTAAAACTGTTTGCAAAAAAGCAGCTACCTGTGCACAGGTACATAGTTGTTCATGTTATTCATCTGCAAGTCGTCTGGCAAACATCTTGCGAAGTCTGGGGTACATATATAATCATAAACAAGTGTACAGTACACACTATGAGTCAGAATTCATGATAAAAATGCTGCGCCTCAAAAATGATATGGCACGCATTGGACACCTAGCTTAATTTTCTTGGCAGTGGTACACTAAAGTCACCCTTAGTTTACAGTAAACCTGCCCAAACGTCACCACTGAGCTCTAGATAACCGATTGAGGCAGAATCAAGTCAAAGATTAGCAGGCAGAGCTTTAAGCCTGTAAAGTCTTAGAGTCAAAGCTTGTTCACATTCATTTGTGTCCATTACATGTCGATCAAGTCAAACTTTCTACAGGAAGAGCTGGACACAAACGGTGAGGCTGAGGAGATGGAAGAAGACAAAGATGAAGGAGTGAGCAGGACGACCCCCGCTGCTTTGTGATACGGGG
>NW_005194169.1:0-1098 GCF_000239375.1 Pundamilia nyererei | reverse complement strand
CAGGTTGAAAATAGTGACATTAAAGGAAGAGTATGCAGCGCCACCCTGTCAGACCCCAGTGACGGTGGGGCTCAGGGATGAATCCGGTGAGCTGGATTCATCGCTGATTCAAAACTAAGTTTCCCCTGCTGTGGTCAGTAAGGGGAGAACAGGGGGAAATAAAATTTAAAAGAGGCATTTATAAACGTTTATGTGTCAAGTTAAACGGGATAAAAGGGGGTGTTTTACTCTTATTTTGGCATCAGCATTATTATTGCATCAGAATCATATAACAAGCACTGCATTAAACATTTATTGAAGCTTTTGACATTGTACTAACATTTGTGTTCCAGTGATTGTTATAACCGCAGGTTAATCTTCTATTCTTAATCGTATATTCACAGGTGTCAGGATAATCATACGATCTTCTATTGCAGGTGTAACCATGATCATTTTCAGACATATTGCAGTTTGTTGCTCATTATAGAGTTGTGCTCAAGTTAATAAGGGTTAAAAGCTACAGTCAACGCGATGTTTGGCTGATCTATGGTGTGGAGTGACTTCGAGCATAGAAGGCCGCACGCACTTACATAACACTGATATCATGTTATTCTTTGTGATCTTTAATTCAATTATATCTTTAAGTTAAGTTTTAAGTAGTGGTAGTTAATTAAACGACATTTTTAAGATTATATACTTGAGTCAGAGCATCACACGCAGATCAACTTAACAACCTGCAAGTCCTTGTGGCTGCAATATTGTGTCTCCATAAGGGACAGTAGGCGGAAGCAAACACATGATTTTTGGGGGGCAAATGTTAGGATTATAAATGGCTAATTTGTTTTTTGATGTTTTTTCTTTATATGAGTGGTTTTAGTAATTTTCAGACACACCTTGCAAATGTGCTTATAATGAGTTGGCACTCGGTCTTTTGAAGGTCATAAGCTTCTGCGGTCTGGCGTGTGGGGCCTCCCGGCTGCTACGGAGTCGGGGTGGTCTGCCTCTCCCCACCGCAGGGAAAAGGGGAACACCACCTGGGTCTGGGTGCAGTTCCCCCCTCCAGGGGCAAGGGTACCTAGACCCGGTTTGTAGAGTACGCTTGGGGAGTGTGATCGTGTG
>NW_005194168.1:0-1098 GCF_000239375.1 Pundamilia nyererei | reverse complement strand
TGTGTGTGTGTTTTGTTTTTTTTTTTTTGTTTGTTTCACATCATCAGTCTTTTGGCATTTTTGACCTTAAAGTTTCTTCGCTTTTTGTTTTTAGCTGATGTGTGTTTGTGATTATGGTTAAGGTTTAAAGTTGAAATTCCTTTCTTATTGTCTCATATGAACTTAAATTTTTTTTAAATAACAAAGATCCAGGTAAATGTGATTTTGGCTTTTTTTTTTTTTTTTTGTTTGTTTTCACTAATTTCTCTCGGTTTGGACAAAAAAATGCCTCTGCAGAGTTCAGATGTCAGGTTTGTTCAAAAACATTCAGCCTCCTCCCCCCCAAAAATCTACAAATCTGACACCCAACAGTTTTAAACTATTTCAATCAGTTTGGTCTTAAATCTGCACTTTTTTGGACTGGGGTTTGGTATGAGAGAGACAGTATACCTGTTTGTTTTAGTGCTGAATTTATATATTTATTTAGAGGTGATGAGTCAATCTCGTGTTTTACAGTCAGCTGATTGATTATTTAGTGAAACATAAATCTGCCTCTGTCTGATCTGTCTTTATGAGTAATATTGTCTTAAAGATAAAGCTCCTTTATTTACCGGCTCACTTGAACGTAAAAAAACGCTGAAATGTTGAGAAATACAACTTTCTCTTGTTGATTTTCTGGTTAAAAATGTTTTCAGACTTCATTCAGGCTCTAAAGTATTTTTGGATCAACTTTTTTTTGAGTGGAGCCTGGTGTGCAGGCCTCCTGTCAGATTTTTCTTCTTCACTGGTTTTTCTCCTGAACTTCCAGGACTTTGACACTGTGGTGTGAGCAGTTGCGCCCTGTAGACTTTGTCCATGTCTCAGCTGTGGGCCTGAAGGTCGGATTTATCCAATGACTTGCCAGTCCTCAGAGTCCACGGAAACCATCGAGAGTGACAGACGAGCCGACAACAATACCGGCGCTGTGGAATCTGACGAGAGCCGCATTGCCGCTGCCATGAAGGAGCTCAGAAACACGGGTAGGAAAGATTTACGCCTCCACAGTCTCCATCCAGAGGAGAACAGCTGGAAACCAAAGCCCAGCAGGTGGAGTTTCCATCCTCTTGTTTTTTTTTTTTT
>NW_005194167.1:0-1098 GCF_000239375.1 Pundamilia nyererei | reverse complement strand
CTGAGACAGTTGGTCACATTTAGAATCTGGATGTGTTACATTAGCATTTTAATGGTTTTTACATTTACATTTTACATTTCTTTGGGCAGCACGGTGGCACGGTGGTTAGCACGTGCAGTTTGTGGGGATAGGTTAATTGGATAATCCAAATTGCGAATGTGCGAGTGAATATGAGTGCGAATGGTTGTCTGTCCCTGTGTGTTGGCCCTGCGACAGACTGGTGACCTGTCCAGGGTGTACCCCGCCTCTCGCCCTATGACAGATAGGCTCCAGTGCCTATTGTAAATATTACAATATTAGATTGTAATATTTAATTTAGTCACTGTTTGTACTTTCTTGGATCAAATGTGACAGAAAATCTACAGGGATTAATAAAATATTTTGAGTCTGATTCTGAAAAATGTCTCGTTATCAGTTCATGCCATATATAATTATATATGGCATGAACATATATAAGTAATAATATATTCAAGCACATTCAAGTTATGCAGCAGGGCAATGATTCAAGTTTACCTCTGAATTACCTCAAAACAGAAATAAATACATTAATTAAAAAAGCAGACAAACAAAGGCTTTGGAGTGGCCTAGTCAAAGTATATACTAAAATCAGATTGGTGTTGAAATGAGGATCTATTGGGAAGAATTTAAAGTAAGAGTTTAGCAAAGACAAAGTGGGTGTACAGTCTGTTGTTGGTGTAACAACAGAGGAATAAATCAGCTGAGCCTGTTGATCATCAGCACCAGCACCCCTATACACATCTGTTTGGCTCCCTGTTAAAAAATATCTGATCCTATGAGCAGTACCCAGCAGGCAATGCAGAGTTCAGATGGAGCCGATGTGGGTGAAGGGAATAGCCCAGCTCTGATTAACTTGGTGTTCAGAGAGAGTGTTCACCCAGGGCGCCAAACAGGACTGCCACTGGTCTGGATCATGTACACACACAAAATTCAGACATCAGAAAAAACATTTTCACTATTCAAACTACATTTCTCATTTATATAAATTGATGGAACTAATTTAAATTTATCTCTGATAGAAAATAAAAAGGTAAATGACCTGTATTTGTATAGCACTTTGCTTAGTCCCTAAGGACTCCA
>NW_005194166.1:0-1099 GCF_000239375.1 Pundamilia nyererei | reverse complement strand
AGCTGCTCAGTCCTAGATCCTGCAGAGATCTAGAGTGTGATTAAAGTGGTGGGTGGGTTCTTTTACATTTTGAGAGAAGCCAATTAAGTCTAATAACAAATTAAATGCCATGTTGAGGCTGTCTACATGGATGTTAAAATCACCCACAATAATTATTTTATCTGAGCACTAAATCAGCTCACTTTCCAGCTCAGATCTGACTGCACTGTACTGCATAATATCACCAGATCTGAAAGCAGTGTCACGTTGCTTTAGCGGAACCTGGACCTCTTTATTCATCCGGGGTTTCTGGTTGGAATACACCTGGAGATGTTTGTCCACTGTGACACTATTGACAAGACGATAATATATGAGATGTGCACTTTGAGGTCCTGATGTTCAAACATACTCCAGTCTGTGTATTCAAAACAGTCCTGCAGGTGATGTGATGCACCTTCTGGCCAGGTTTGCACAGTTTTTGTTGCTGGGAGGGCTTTTCTCCTAACGGGAGTGTATACGGGGATCAGTAGCATGTACATGTGGTCTGACAAACCTAGATATGGTAGAGGGGTTGCTCTGTAGCCTTTTAGGATGTTGCTGTATGCTTTATCCAGTGTGTGTTTTCCCCCTTGTTAAACATTTAATATATTGTTCAAAGTTGGGGAATACTGACCTTAAGTCAGCATGGTTGAAGTCCCCAGCTATGATGTGCACTGCGTCAGGATGGGAGTTCTGCTGACTACTTATTGTCTTCTGCAACTTCTCCATGGCCAAGTTAGCATTAGCATTGGGTGGTACATACACGGCTGTTACCATGACAACAGTAAACTCACAAGGTATGTAGACTGCCCCCCTGTTTCCCCTCCCTCTCCCCTCCAGAGAGGAGTTAAACAGTCTGATGGCGTGTGGGCCAAAGGAGTTTTTAAGTCTGTTAGTTTTGGACTTTGGGAGAAGCAACCTGTCTCTGAATAGGCTCCTCTGATTGTTTACGACCGTGTGTAGAGGATGCCCAGCATTGTTCATAATGTCCAGCAGTTTCTTCAGTGTCCTTTTCTTTGCCACTGTCACCAGAGTGTCCACCTTGTGTGGTTTTCACACCATTCCAGACTTCTCTCATATT
>NW_005194165.1:0-1099 GCF_000239375.1 Pundamilia nyererei | reverse complement strand
CACAAACTCAAAGCCGTTCACATGTGAGACTGGTGAAGAATATTCAGCTAATAAAAGTTTGAAATAAGGTTTTATTTGTTTGTATTTTTATAGCAACCTTTCCTTAACAAACTGTATTTGCTTATTATTATTTATCAATAGCGGTACTTACTGGGTTCAATCAGTAATCTGGTTCCAGTTCCAAAAAGGAGTTTAAACTGATTCCCAGTAGACACACAATGTGATGCTACACAACAAAAACCCAGCAGTGGCCCTTTACTACTCAGAACAACTTTGTAACACAACAGTTAGCTCTCATTGTGTAATTGTCATTGTTCAAGATCTGCATCTTATTTACAATATGAAGGAAAACAACTTTGGTTTCATAAACTTCTTTAACTCACAAACAAAAGGTAAAATATTATTCTGCTGTCTGATGTTCTACTGAAGGGAACCGGATTTAAGTTTCAATCAAAGTAATCTTACATATTTTATGTGTCCATAGAAAAACCTGCAGTGAGTTTTTCCTACTATTGCTTGTATATTATAAATATAAACTTTACATTACTTACAAGATGTATTTGCATTGAGCTTTAACACTTTGAACATATTTATTATGCAGAAACACAAACTGACTTACTGTCATTAACATATAGTTTGGTGCCGCGTCCAAAGATAACCTTGTTTGCACTCCCGCTGTATGTCCCACAGTCTGCAGCCTCAGCACATTAACCTGACTGACTGCAGCAAACTGACAGTGTTTATGAAAATCATTAATACTGTTTCATTTTATATTAAATCTTTTTGTTTAAATAATTACATTTATTTATACTAACAAGCATATTCTTTGTTGAATTTTGGGGGGTTTCAAAATTACCGGAAACCTTCACTTTTAAGTTTGCCCAACTAAGTGGAAACATCAGTGTCATCATCACCTTTTTAAAGCTAAATCTTCAACAAGATCGAGTCAGGTTAAGGTGATAAAATCTGTCTCTTCTTTGCTCTCAAAGATTTCCAAAATAACAAACTTCTGGAGGGCAGTGCTGCTGTTTATATTATCTATCAATAAAAAGCATTAACGTTAATCACAGTGTTTGCAGTAATGAAAATAATTTTTAGT
>NW_005194164.1:0-1100 GCF_000239375.1 Pundamilia nyererei | reverse complement strand
CGCGACCCGGCCCCGGACAAAGCGGATGAAAATGGATGGATGGATGGAATTTGAGTAAATTATAAATCTTGTCCCACTGAAAGAAATGAGAGTGATCTGTAATTTTCAGCATAGGTTCACTTCCACTGTGAGACACAGAATGTAAAGTGTAAAATGTAAAGAAGTCCAGGATATCGCATTGTAATTTATTTGTATATTGGTGCAGAAAATAAGTATTTTGGTCAATAACAAAAGTTCACCTCAATGCTTTGTAATGTAACCTTGGTTGGCAATGACAGAGGTCAGATGTTTCCTGTATGTCTTTGCCAGGTTTGAACACATTGTAGCTGGTATTTTGGCCCATTCTTCCATGCAGATCTGCTCAAGAGCTGATGTTTTGAGGCTGTCGGACTTTCAACTCCCTCCACAGATTCTCTGTTGGATTGAGGTCTGGCTAGGCCACTCTAGAACCTTGAAATGCTCTTTACGTAGCCACTCTTTCGTTGGCCAGGTGGTGTGTTTGGGATCATTGTCATGCTGGAAGATCCAGCAACATTTCATCTTCAATGCTCTCACTGATGGAAGGAGGTTTTTGCCCAAAATCTCACGATACATGGCCCCACTCATCCTTTCCTTAATATGGATCAGTTGTCCTGTCCCCTTTGCAGAAAAGCAGCCCCAAAACATGATGTTTCCACTTCCATGCTTCACAGTGAGTATGATGTTCTTGGGCTACAACTCAGCATTCTTCCCCCTCCAAACATGGTGAGTGACGTTTATACCAAAGACTTTGACTATTTTGGTCTCATCTGACCAATCCTCCTCTGAATCATCCAGTTGGTCTCTGGCAAACTTTAGATGGGCCAGGACATGTACTGGCTTAAGCAGGGGGACGTTTCGAGTGCTGCAGGATTTAAATCCATGACCATGTAGTGTGTTACTAATAGTAAAATTGTTACTGTGGTCTCAGCTCTCTTTAGGTCACTGGCCAGTTCCGCCCGTGTAGTTCTGGGCTGTTTCCTCACCGTTCTCAAGATCATTTGTACCCCACGAGGTGACATCTTGCATGGAGCCCCAGGTCAAGGGAGATTTTCTGTGGTTTTGTATTTATTCCATTTTCT
>NW_005194163.1:0-1100 GCF_000239375.1 Pundamilia nyererei | reverse complement strand
CACATTCATCTAGCGTTATTGGTACGCTATTCTTTCGTTAAGCGGTGTGGTTGGCATGTTATCCTTAAACCTTTGCTTGATGATTTGGAAAAACTTTCCACTGATGGCTTTACTTTTACCATTGATAAAACTGAACACACTATTCATGCTGCTCTTGCAACTTTATCTTGTGATAATTTATCAGCTCACATGATTGGTGGTTTTTCTATGTCATTTAACACTGGTAGAATTTGTCGGTATTGCATGGCTTCTTATGAAGATATGAAACAATCCTTTGAGGAAGAAAGCTTTGTTTTAAGAACATCAGAGGTTCACCAGTATCATCTTGCACGAATCCAAGAATTTCCGGATGATAAAACAATATATGGTGTAAATAGTTCATGTCCTTTTGACAGACTGAGTTATTTCAGTGTTACACAAGCTTTACCACCTGATGTAATGCATGATCTGTTGGAAGGTGTAGTTCCTCTAGTTATGAAACTAGTGATTTGTAAAGCCCACACTGAGAAGCACATTACAATTAGAGAGATCAATGAAGAATTGCAAAAAATGCCCATTGGTCAGAATGACAAAACAAACAAACCAGTACAGTTATCAGAAAGACTACAGAGTGTTGGTATTGTTGGATCAGCATCTCAAAAGTGGTGCCTGTTCAGATTGCTGCCATTTCTGATGGCAGACCGTGTGCCACCTAATTGTAAATATTGGCATGTTTTTCTTCTATGTCGTGAAATAACAGAGATTGTAATGGCTAAAAAAGTGCGAAAAGAGAATATTTTATTGTTGAAGTTGCTTGTCCATGAGTTTCTCACAAAACTGAAAAGTGTATTTGGGGATGTAATTACACCAAAGTGTCATTATTTAATCCACTATGCAAGACTGATTGAAATGTTCGGCCCTCTACGTTTGTTATGGTGTATGAGATTTGAAAGTAAGCACCAGTATTTCAAAACGTTGTCCCGCAATTGTAGAAATTTTATGAACATTGCTACAACTTTGAGCAACAGACATCAGTTCAGACAGTGCTGGGAGTTTTCTAACAAAAGTTTACTTGGTGAATTTGAAAATGTTTTTGGAAAAAGTGTGACTACACCATTTTT
>NW_005194162.1:0-1100 GCF_000239375.1 Pundamilia nyererei | reverse complement strand
ACAACAACAACGTTCACACAAACTACAGTGCAAGAAAATCATATAGAAATACAACAGTTCACAGATTACACAACTTCAACCTGCTCTTGATAAGGAAAGAGCGAAACGGCACCGTCTCAAATTACTTAAAATGTGTCACATGACCAACATCTTACAAGTAATGTAAGATGGTGTCACAGTCCCTCTTTTTTCCTCTTTAAACAACAACAACAGAAAATCTGCTTGAAACATTCTTTCTTTTCTATTTTTGTATTAATCTCAATATTGAGTTTAAGACTTTAGTATTGAGTTTTACTGCCTCTTCTGGACTAGATATATCGTGCTATCTCAGATCTTGTAAGCTGTAGTACATGAGCTAACTCTCTTTTCCCGAGAATATCAGTTTGAATAATCATTACGGTCTTTCAGATCCCTCTTAAAGAGATATTTTTTTAATAAACAGGACACTTTCTGTGCCTCCACTTCATTATTTTGGGGTTATAAATATTTAAAGGTAATACAACAATTTTATACCAGCACCCGCAGCTCTATATCAGTGTTCATTTCAGATATAGTGCTGACTTAAACAAACTTCAGCCGTGGACACGCAACATGAAGCGTTAAACAGAGAGCATAATATTGCACTGGGCATGACAAACTCAAACTGAGATCAGGAAAATCAATATATATTGTTCCTCTGTAAGCAGCCATGGAGAAGAGGGAAGTTGAAGTAAAGTAACAGAGCAGAGAAACTGAGTCTTAGAAACAATGAAGCGTCCACTGCAGCTTCTGTCTCGGCTTTTCCTAAATATTGATCTATGAAGTTGTTGTTTTGTTATTTGCTGATTGTCTTTAGATGACATAGTAGGTCGGTAGCTACTACCTGTGACTGTCAGGTCCCAGCTAAATTCACAGCAGAGTCCCACCCACTGTCCCAACCCCCACTGTGACCTGCAGAGGGTAAGATATTTTACATTTGACAAATATGCACTTTTTCTTTTTGTCCCCTGTAATTATTATGTCCAGGTGAGCAATCAATCAGTTTACCTAGTGATGTTATCTAATGTTGTTTGTTACATGGCAGCTTTTGCTTCTGGTTTTTGGGTTATGGCTCATTTATA
>NW_005194161.1:0-1100 GCF_000239375.1 Pundamilia nyererei | reverse complement strand
GGGCCGATGGCGCGATATGGCAGCCTTGCTTCTGTCAGTCTGCCCCAGGGCAGCTGTGGCTACAACTGTAGCTTGCCTCCACCAGTGTGTGAATGACTAGTGGCATTGTAAAGCGCTTTGGGTGCCTTGAAAAGCGCTATATAAATCCAATCTATTATTAAAATATTCTTCATCTATTTTGTGTCTCGTGATTCCATCTGTTTCTGTCAGGACATGATTCACTTCTTGTTCTCTGATCCTTGTTGTCATCTGCTATCTTTAGCTCATCTATGCTCTGTCTATCCACTTTTATCTGTACCAGAATGAAAGCAACCATACTGGCATGGATCTCATTCTTATCATACAGCTTGTAGATGTCACTGCTGTTTTAACTCTCTTTTTTAAAATTCTCTGTTGCTCTTTCTTTTTTCTTGTTGTGCTCTTTGTTTAACCTCCTAAGACCCAAACTCTTCCACAACATGCATTTTTAATTTCTCTTTGATATTTGGGCATATTGGGGCCCAATGAATGTAAAAACAAAGATTTACCAGATTTTTTTTTTACCTTATTTTTGTTTTTAAGAAAAATAAGAGCCACATATTAGGATATTCGTTTAAAATCTTGATAGAACAGCAGCAGTTTAATGTCCTCGTAAGTGGATATCGGGCCCATGTAGAGCAAAATTGAGTATTTTGGTCTAAATAACCCAAAATGTGATGTCCACATATGTGGACGCCAGGTCCTAGGAGGTTAAATCTACCTTCTTTTTATCTGCTTTTTTAGTTGGTGAAATTATTCAGGCTCAACCTAAGTAATTTTGTCTAGATAGTTGTAACTTTCCATCAAATGGTCTTTTGCTTTGCTTTACTTGAAAGATATTCTACTTTTTAAAAACAAACAAACAAACACTCTTTCTTAGATATCTTGGAAGTCTTGTGCTCAATTTATGTTACAGTGGTTGTGTGTGTTTGCATAGGTATTTGCCTACACAGAACTTATGGAGAGGGGTTTTCAACCTACGGAAAGATGCCAACATGGAGTCTTGTAAATACCCAACAGTAGGGCTGCACGATTTTGTATAAAATGAGAATCACGATTTTTTGGCTTAGAATTGAGATCAC
>NW_005194160.1:0-1100 GCF_000239375.1 Pundamilia nyererei | reverse complement strand
GAAGGCCCTGATGCCAAACTCAAAGGACCCAAGTTTAAACTGCCATCACTGTCAGGACCCAGCCTACCAGACTTTGACATTAACTTGAAAGGGCCCAAACTCAAGGGAGATTTTGATGTGTCAGCTCCAAAGATTGAAGGCGATATTAAAATCCCTGAAGTAGATGTCCACGGTCCCAAGATGGACATTGGCTCTCCACAGGGAAAATTTTCAGGGCCCAAGGTAAAGTTTCCAACAATAAGTGGACCCAAAATGTCCCTGCCAGATGTTGACATCAATTTAAAGGGACCAAAGTTGAAAGGAGATATGAAGGGGGATTTGCAACTATCAAAACCTGAAATTGAGGGACCAGATGCTTCAATTGATATTCCAGAAACTGGTTCAAAGAAAATGAAATTCAAACTGCCAAGGTTTGGTTTCAAGGGTCCAAAGCTAAATGCACCAGACAGTGAGTTGAAATTGCCACAAGGCGACATCAACCTCAAAGGAAAAACTGGAAGTCTTGAGGGTGTGGACCTTGATTTGGAACTGTCTACACCAAAAGCCAAAGGATCTAAATTCAAAATGCCAAAATTTGGATTTAAAAGTCCAAAAGTTGAAGTTCCAGATGCTGATATAAATGTTTCAACACCTAAGACTGAAATAGAGACACCGGAAGTGAAAATAGAAGCACCTGATATTGACGTTGAGGGTCCAAGTGGGAAGATCAAAGGATCAAAATTCAAGATGCCAAATATCTCAGGACCAAAGATTTCCATGCCCGACGTAGATTTCAAACTAAAAGGTCCTAAATTTGAAGGTGATGTTGATATACCAAAGGCTGAAGGAAAAATAAAGGTACCTGAGGTGGATATAAAAGGCTCAGAGATTGACTTGGAAGGCCCAAAAGGTGGACTGGATATGCCCAAAATTAAAATGCCAACATTTGGTTTCAAAGGTCCAAAAGTTGAGGGTCCAGATGTTGACATAAACCTTCCCAAAGCTGATGTCAATGTCAAAGGACCTGAAGTTGATATTAGTCTACCAGAAGTTGAAGGGCCTGATGGAAAACTGAAAGGGCCCAAGTTCAAACTGCCATCACTGTCAGGACCCAGCCTACC
>NW_005194159.1:0-1100 GCF_000239375.1 Pundamilia nyererei | reverse complement strand
TTTTTGAACAACTTCATATAAATCGCTGTAACTTTTGATAGAAGACTCAGACAAACATGTTTATGGCTTTATCTTATAGATCTCAATATCCCCGTGCTGGGCAAACAGAACAGGTTTTGCAGCCGTTTGAGCTAAGATTTTAAAATTATTCACATAATGAAAACCTATACTTTTCGATGTTGATGTTGAGGAAGACAACTAAGGTGTACATGCTCTGCCTTAAATCTTCAGCAGCATTGGAACGTGTGAACCTGGAGGATGAAGGGAGCGTCCCAAGCTCCAAAAGAGACAGCGCAGAAGACGTTCAGCGGTGGGATTGTGATTCTGTGTTTAGCACAGATTCTAGAAGACTGGGAAATAGCTGACACCACTCTTCCCAAGGATGAAGATCACCTAAAGTGTGTCATTTTGCCATGCAGATTTGATGCACTGCAGAGAAGCCTTCTGCAAGGCTGGTTGAAGTTTTGAGCCAAGGGATTGATGTGACTCAAAAAGGGGGGAGAAGATCATAAACAACTTGATCTAATTTCCTATTAGAAATCTTTTTCTGCTGTGACAACAGGACAGGAGAAGAGTTGTAAATGCAGATAATTATTCTCCTGAATTAGAAGAAGGTGATAACTATTACATTTGTTAAACTGATTTGTATTACATTGGACTGCTGATTTATTGTGAATGAATGATATTGTTTATGATACATTATACTGCTGAGTTATAAGAAATACTGTTTTCAGAGTCAGGACCTTGCTTTTTCTGATAATAGAGGAGACAGAGAGCACATTCCACGGGAGCTTCACCCCCACCATTGTTGAAGGTAGACGAAATAGTGAGCCAAGGCCATAAGTCAGGCTCGCTTTTGATTAGAGAGTCCCAAACATGATAGCTTGAACCAAGTTTGAAGAATTAAGAGACCAATTGAGGAGGTAAGTGTGGGAGGCGTAGTAGGGAAAGGTGTTTGTTTTTGTCTCATGTCTCAGAGGTTGTTGTCTCATTCCCTCGGCCAGAGGACGGGCAGTGTTGGGTAAGTTACTTTAAATTAGTAACTTAGTTACATTACTAGTTACTTCTATCAAAAGTAACTCAGTTACTTCAAGTTACTC
>NW_005194158.1:0-1101 GCF_000239375.1 Pundamilia nyererei | reverse complement strand
ATTGTTATGGGATGAAAATCATTGGAGCTCATTATGTGGCTGAGCTGTGCTGGTTGTGGAGCTGTCATTAGCAGCGTCTCAGAGGAGCTAATGAGAGAAGCCCTTCTCCTTCTACAAAGCTCTTTACAAACTCCAGCTGTAGGCTGAAGGCTTACCTTACCATTATTCTTTCACGTGATTGGCCAAAGCTCCAAACATAGTGTAACAAAGAGTCCAGAAGAAGTGCAGGAGTACGCTTCTTCCACATCACATAAATTAAGATATACTTAAAAGGTTCATATTTAATTATTATGAGACACAAATACTGCCCACTCTGTAATCTAAATAAAACTGCAGTGAAAAATGTCTGATCTAAAACATACTGAATCTTTTCATGAAGGACCCTATTCTTATTAGGTGTTGACAGCTTCACATGGTCTTCACTGTAAACAGTAGATCTCAGTGAGAGATGAATCTAATTTCCCTCTCTTCCATGTATGCCATGCACCTTGCACCCTGCTGTTCTGTGCTGGATTGTCTCAGGGTATCGCTGCACAGCCTGCTCCCAGGATCTTACCTGATGATCTATGGGTCTTGTCACTTGTCAGGGGACGTTGTTTGATTGTTGTGGTTTCTCTCTGTTATTGTAAGGTCTTTACCTTACAGTAAAAAGTGCCGAGTGCCCTAAATATATGTGCTACTACTGGATGAGTCAAGTCGAAAGTGACTACTCTGTGCAAAAATATCAATAGAAGACAGCTGGAGATCCAGATGCTATAGGACAGTGGGGACAATAGTGAGGAGAGTGGAAATAACGAGCAAACCCCGGGAGCAGACAATACTTAACTAGATGTCCAGCCGTGCATCAGATGTGTCTAATGAGGTGGGGATGAAGATTATGGCCACCCAACCCAGAGCACAACTCCCTGTTCTCACTGACAACGTTTCAGATGTGACCACTGCTCTTTGCATCATCCCCCTCAACCAGAAACAGTGAGCTCAGTATCCCAAGAAGTACTTGGGCATAAGATTACCTAGAGCTGGGCGATAGAACGATAACGATATGTATCGCGATATAACTTTTACTCGATAGAGAAATTAAGCTATCGCGATAGACCTCGC
>NW_005194157.1:0-1101 GCF_000239375.1 Pundamilia nyererei | reverse complement strand
GGAAGCCCAGCAAGCCACAACTCACTATGGAAAAATGTGAGAGGTTTGGGATGGTTACTGTGTGTTGTTGAGGCCCAAAGAGGGTATTCCACTAAAAACCTAAAGACTGCCACAGTCTCCAGAGGCTGACTTGTCTCCAAACACTCTGGTGGAGAACATTTACCTTCAAATGTGTGGCACAACTTTTATTTTACAAAGCAAACATTGGTTTCCAGACAAATCGTCATCTTCCATGCAAACTTTGGGCAACTGCAGATGGAGGTTTTCACTGCACCAACCTTGTGCAATCAATTTCCCCTACCAGCAGGCAGCAACCTGTCATGGTCCTGAGTCTGTGGACTCAGTGGTTGGATTACTATCTTATGTTTCAGTTTAATTCTTGTTCAGATTTGAGCTCCTTCCGTTCTGTGTCTCTGTGTTCCCTCTATGTTGCCATATCTGATGTCTTCGTGTTAAGCTGTGCGTGCCTGTTGTATTTCCTGTTTTACTTTGATAGTCCCTGTCCTGTGTATAGTGTGTGTAGTTTTGCTTCCCCTTGTCTCGTCAGCTCCGATTTCTCCCAGCTGTCTCCCATCCCTGATTCTCCAGCGTGTATTTAAGCCCTTTGTTGTCCTTGTTGCTGGTCCATCTGTGCTCCTCTGCGTGTCATCCTGTGTTTCTCCTTGCCAGTTATGGTTTAAGTTTCTTAGATTTTCCCAGTTTAGGTTTTCTAGGTCTTGGTTCCCACTATCTCTTCTTTTATTAATTTTGTCACCACCTGTAAATAAAGTACACTGGCAGTAAATCAGTGCCTGCATTTGGGTCCTTCGTTCACCACTTCACACGCGCCTGTGACACAACCGCTCACCAACCAGTTGGGGAACACACATTTTATTTTGGTTCCAGTTTTGCTTTTGTTTTGAGCAGTTGAAACATTGTCTTAAACTACTTTCATGAAAGAAAATTCAAAGTTGCTGAAACACAAATGAACTTGGGCTCTGACTTTTGCCAAAAAACACAACCATTTGTTCAAAGTCTGGGTTATTTCAAAAACACTAATGGTCTTTAGGATTTCTTTAATAACTATTTACTGACTAAATGTCGCTGTGAACCTAGAACCAG
>NW_005194156.1:0-1101 GCF_000239375.1 Pundamilia nyererei | reverse complement strand
GGTCAAAAAGCACAAAGACCAACGAGTCTGACTGGATTCTTTGGTGGGGCCCTGATGACTGCTAGGAACAGGCGGAGCTGGACATAAATTTGACATATTTAAAGTCTAAGATGACCTGAAAGAGGTGCAGTTAACCATGGCTCTCCAACAGTTTGTGTGCTGCTTCACTGCGGTGATCGTTTTCTTCTGCAAAGGTGAGAAAATTATTTGATTGGTTGTTCTCTTTCTATAAAGCAAAGACATGTCACTTAAAGATGAACTGGTATGTTAATGTTTAAAGGTTTTATGTCAAAATTATCAACATCATCAATGAAAAGTTGAAGTTTGTCTCAGCAAAGATGCAGATTTTCTTAAAAGCTGTTCTAAATATAGAAACTAGACCTAAAGATCTACAATCCCCTCCCCCTAAAAAGTGTTGTGTTTAGTGTGATCAGTTCTTCAAGTTCGAAGAAAGCAGTCAGTGCTTACCTTCACAGGTTTGTCTGTGTGTTCTCATTTCCAGGTTGTCACTCACAGAAGCCCAGTAAGCATCCAAAGACATTTGAACCTTGTCTTCCTTCTGCCAGCTGTACAGTAATGAGCACATATAAAACTGTGATGTCCACATTTGAGTGTGCTGACTTTGGCTTTTCTATAAACTGTGATGTGATTTTGTTCAGTAAAATCTTCCAGTTTTCTGACACAGAGGAGGAACATTTGTGGATCACATGTAAACCACAGTCTAATGTTAAAATAACATCCACATGAATGTCACTGCTCAGGATCTCCCAGCAGAGTGTTGATCAGTGTTATCTCTCTGAGTGGTTTTAATGTGTTGGCTGATCTGTTTAGCTGTGCTCTCTCTTCTCTTGTCAGCATGTGGCAGAAGTGCTGTGAACAGCAGCAGCATCACAGGAGCTCGTGACGCTGCACCAGGAAGTTGGCCCTGGTTCGCTGCTGTAAACACTCATTCTGCAGGGTCTCTGATCACCGACCAGTGGGTGCTGACAGATGCATACTCCGTACCAACGTGAGTCACTGCTGCAAGTTTACACTTTGTTGAGGAGTAATATGATGATGAAGGTGAAGTGCAATATTTATGTGCACTAGAGATGTTTTTTT
>NW_005194155.1:0-1101 GCF_000239375.1 Pundamilia nyererei | reverse complement strand
GGATGAAACCTCTTCTCACCCACACTCTGTTATTCATCTCTGTTTTTATGTTGCGGCTTTTGAGCCGGGTCGTAACATAAGTGGTGGCTCGTCCGGGATCTTTGGACATTTTAGTGGAGACTGAATGTCAGTTTGTTTTGCTTTTAAGTGGGTGAGTGATGGTGTTCAGTGTAATTGAGCAAACTCCCTTTAGTAAGTATGTTTCAGCTGGGTGGCTGTGCTGCCCTTCCATCGAAGCACTTGTTTGTTGTTTTGCTTTATTGTTTTAGTTTATTGTGTTTGGTGGCTATCCTGGGTGGGGGTACGCTTCAGAGTTTGGTAGGAGACTATATCTCTGGTCTGCTGCCTGCTCTCGAGTTCGCGTTTAAAGTTGCCTCGAGCCTGGTACACCACTGAAGACTAGGGTAGGTAAAGTAAGGGTTTTGTTGTTTTTAGTGTTTTAGGCTGGGAGTTGCACATAGTAAATCAGTGGCACCAAACTTGGTAGGAGGTTTGAGACTATTCATGATTATGGTCTGTAGCTGAGGCAGGTAGGCTGTTTTTAAGTTGGCATTGTGTGTACACCATGTGTGTGTGTGCATATGTCAGTGTTGATAGATGCTAATGAGATCCTTGTGAGGTGAGCGTTTTGTGATGTGACCTTTAGTGTTGTGGGGAATATGGCTATTTTGTTGGATCACTTGTGAGTGTTGTTGGCCAGGTGATGGCAATAACACTGTGGGGTGCTGAGCCACCCTTGATGTGATCATTGTGTGGCCATAGCTCTCTATTTTGTGCTTGGTCACTAGTGTGCTTGATTTACTGAACTTTTTGGATTAGAGTAACTTGTTGTGGTATGGGGGCCACTTGTATGTGACTGTTTGTGTGGTGGAGACAACAGATCACTTGTGATTATTTGTTGCTACTTTTGGTTTTGTGTTGTAGCAGGTCAGGTAATCATTTTGGGTTTGACTGTTGTGCTCCTTTGTGTTGGTCACATGTTACTTTTTGTGTGTTCAGTGTGGCAACTTCAGATCCTCATGTAGGGGCATCCATGCTTAAAGATGCCAACTTACTTTTGAGGGATCAAGGCTTCAGAGGGACTTTTTAATTTGTTTAGGG
>NW_005194154.1:0-1101 GCF_000239375.1 Pundamilia nyererei | reverse complement strand
CTGGGTGAACCACCTTCTTGATCATGGTATCTCCCCTGCCAGGTAAGTATGAGTTGTTCACCTCACACATGGGGGACTCTTTCACACACAAACCCTGCACACTCACGGTGCTCACAATCTCACAATCAACACAAACACAGCCTGCAGGAGGCTGGGACTACACACTATTTATATACACAGGAAGGAGCTTCCAACAGAGCCACATCAGGTTATTTAGTTTAAAATATACAGGGAGTCTTTCCCATCATGCATTGCTGCATCTGCACAACAAAAGCTAACTGAAAGATCAACATTTTTCATCCATTTAACCTCCTTAAATCCACCAACAAACCAACAGGAAGTTCAAGTAACTCCAAGTTAAATCAAACTGCAGCTGAAAACTGTTTGATTCCCGTCTGATGTTTAGAAAAAAGTAAAAAACGCATAAAGCACACACGTTTTCTGCTAACAGCACAACCACTTCCTGTTCCTTTGTTCTGTGCTGCTGAACAGTTCACTCTCCTCCTGCTGCTGCCCCCTACTGTCCCGGAACAGGAACACTCACTTTAATGATTTCAAACTACATTCTGCAGCTTCAGACTCCTCTCAATATTTGACTCTCATTGTTTGACTCAATAGGTCAAACAAAAGTATTTGAACCTGTCACTGCTTTTATTGGAGATTCATTCACATCTGTCTGCATTCAATTTCTAATTGCTCTTGGCTGACGCTCGCTCTTGCCATCTGATTACTCAATGTGATTCCATTTTTAAAAGTCTGCAGCCAGTCACATACTTTGGGCATTTCCTCTCTGGTTGTAAGTTTGCCGTACCCTGAATGTTCACCTTGACCAGTGATAACAGTGAGAAAGACAAGATCGACTGACCTATCAGAAAACACAGATTAAGGACGAGTCCACCGCATGAGCTCCCTGCAGCTCACAGGGACCAAGAACAAATGCTGCAGCTGGAGTTGAGTTTAGGCCCTTCTGCACATAGCAAAGCCTGGACTGCCATGACTGCAGAAGTATGCTTCTCCTTCTTAGAGAGGACATCCCAGCCAGTGGAAGAGAAGTATGTGGTACACCTGAACTAACAAATATAAATGTCATGCTTGGTGAAA
>NW_005194153.1:0-1102 GCF_000239375.1 Pundamilia nyererei | reverse complement strand
TGCAAGGTGTCTCCTTGCTTTTGTTCCATTGGTCACACAAAGTTAGTAACTTTAACACTTTGAATGTTAGAAATTAAATCAGACCACTTGCAGCACTACACGCCCACCCAAATAAAAGGTGGGGTTAAAATTATCCAGTTTAAAAGCAGCGGTGTAACTGAGGTTATTAAAAAAAGCTAGTTAACACATCTCGCTGGTGTTTACAAGTGTTCAACTTGTGTTTCAGGCTCTGCGGGAGGACGTGGAGAGGCAGATGGAGAGAGAGAAAGAACTTCAGCAGAGATATGGAGAGCTGCTGATGGAGAGGGAGTCGCTGCTCAACAGTGCTCAGAAATACTGAGCAAACTCATCACAGAGACATCGACGTCGAACTGACCGCTGCCGAGAGTGTTGAACCTTTTAATTTCCCGCAGCAAATCCTACAGATAAGCCCTCCTCCATGTGCTCATGTTGTTAAGATGTCACAGGCTGAGTTTTCAGCATGCTCAGTGGTCCTTTGTGGTTCTGTTTTGGTGACCAATAAAGTTTCTTTTCAACATAACTTAGTATCACTGGGTATTTGCCTGGGTAGATTTTTATTTTTTGTCCCGTTTGGATCTATAGCCATCAGAATTGTTGTCTTAAGGCCAAGAAAGATGCCAAGCGGATATATTTTACCAAGTGGATCATCATGGCCTTGCCATATTGGTCCATTTGATTGACCTTTATTATAATTATGTATTTTATTTTCGGGACAGACATGACTGGGGGATAGGAGAGGGAGAAAGAGAACCAGTGGGGAGAAGGGGGAAAGAGAAACAAAACTTCTGGATCACCTGTATGGAGGGAAAAAAAACAGAAGAGAAAGCAAAAAAAGAGCAACATAATAAAAACAGCACCATCACAATGAACTAGATAACAGTAGATACTAATTATTAAACGATATTGTGCAGCACGCAAGATGGACAGCGCACAATGTGTTTTGCGGCAGCAGCCAAGAAAGGTGTAGTCCGTGTCTGTGAACACCAGTGCGTACACCTGTGTGGATCAGCATGCTTGTATTCCAAAGGTTTCTCCATGTAACAATCTGCTAGGGAGTGTGGGGAGCCATAGCCCCGTCCCC
>NW_005194152.1:0-1102 GCF_000239375.1 Pundamilia nyererei | reverse complement strand
AAACCTATTATAAAGTTGGCATCAGCTGTGGTTAGAAGCTGCAAGGTTTTATGCACAGGATGTTTGTCTTTATTTGCCTGGTGCCATTGTTATTCATGTAAGTACAAAGTAATAAAACTATTTTTTTATATTTTAATATTGAGGATTAAGTTTTCTCAGGCTCCTGAGAAAACTTAATCTTTTTGCCTGTTTTATAGCCTTAACTACATTACTGATGTTATTTTCTCACAAAGGAAATCCTCCAGAGGAAACAAGTCACCTTACACTTGTTTACAAGCATTTATTGTGTCAGTGTCAGTGTCATTCTGCACATGTAAGCTTAACTGCAGCTGTTAGCATATACTCACTCCTGCTAGCAGTGATGTACAACAATGCTGTTTCCCCATCTGCAGGTGAAAATCCTGAAGGATAATGTCCAGTTAAGCTTAGTTCAATTATGCAGCAGAACAAATCCACGAGTGACTGATTCCAAAAACACCAAATTGAAGGTTTTGGGGTTTTGGGCTCAGTGAAAGTCTGGACATGATCCAGTCATGATGCTTTGGCCTCACCTTAAACAGGTCATGCTCAAAACTCCACCATCAAGGCTGATTTAAAACAATTCTGCAAAGAAGAGTGGGCCAAAATTCCTCCATGGTGCTCATTGGCAGTTAGTTGTTTGCAGTTTTTTTTTCCCCACCAGGGTCGCACAACCAGTTATGTGGATAAGGGGCAATTAGTTTTTCACATATGGCCAGGTAGGTTTGGATAACTTTTGGAAATAATTTAAATAATTCATGTTGTATTTACTCTGCTTCAGGCAATTATCCTTGGGAAAGATGGTGACTCCAAATTGCTGTTAATGTGTGTGAATGTTAGTGAAAAAGCAGCTAAAGTTTAGTTTGTGTGACTGGGTGAATGAAGGATGTTGTATAAAGGACTTGGTCCTCTGGGAGAGAAGAAATGTGCTATTTTCCATTCACGCCACTGTATGCAGCAGGCTTAGTCTGATACTGAATACGGACTACGTCTCTGTCCTCAACAGCTGGTGACTCTGGTCCAGATGTGGGTGGTTCCTCTTTACTTCACCATCAAACTGTACTGGTGGCGTTTTCTGTCCATG
>NW_005194151.1:0-1103 GCF_000239375.1 Pundamilia nyererei | reverse complement strand
TGCACTCATGTATATATCATGTATATATCTATCCACTTAGCACTTTAATTCTTATTCTTATTTTTATATTTTTATGACAGTATGTTGCACTGAAGCACCGCAGCAATTTCCTAATGTTGTAAACCTGCTCAACATCTGGCAATAAACCCTTTCTGATTCTGATTCTGTAAAGCACTTTGTGCTACATTTTTTGTATGAAAAGTGCTTTATTAATAAAGACTGATTGATTGATTGATTGATTAAACAACGTTATCACTCAATTAACAAGTATGTGGTGCAATATTACTTCCTTCTAAATAACAATGGAGCGTGGTGTCCACTAACTGCAGGAGGACCTAAATTAATTGAGAAGGTTTACGCTGTACGCCAGCTTACAGAAGCTTAGAAGCACTAAATCAAGACTTGGAATATGACTTCGATTGAGACTCAAAATATATTTTACTCAAAAGTATTTTTGCACAAAATACAAAATGCATATTAGCTTGAAAAGTTAACAAATTAACAACAGCTTAAAGAAAACAATTATCAACTGTAATAAAGAAGTAAAACTTTTAATAAAAACCTTTTTTCGCACGCACGAGATTGGCACGTGCATGCTTTTTTACTTTTTCACTTTTTTAACATTCATCATGACGTAGGTCCTCTAATGATACTGAGCAAAGTTTTTCTCTAAGGTGCAATAAAATCTTTTTCTTACCAAACACCACTATGTTAAAATTCTAATAATGATTCCATTTAGTATTCAGTGCTTGAAACTTACATCAGTTCCTGACCAGATTAGAGCACTATTTGTTTTTAAGAATGATTACTTAGTTTGCTACACAAAGAAATCTGTCTAGAAACTTTTTCAGTACAAGTTTATTATTAACAGTCAGAGCTGAAGCCGCTCCTCTTACTGGAAGGCAATAAATTCTGTTTACTCCCCTTGCTGTAAACTTATTGGTGCTGTTTTTTCTCAGAGATCCTACATCTGTTTGCTGTGATGAGGAGCTGAACAGTCCTGTTCACTGCATGTATGCATAACATATGGCATAGAAACTGAACATTTAACAGTGTTTCCTGAAAACCCTCTCCTGTCTGATCATTTCCTGATAACATTTACA
>NW_005194150.1:0-1103 GCF_000239375.1 Pundamilia nyererei | reverse complement strand
GGGTTGACGACTCGGTCCACCTCGTACGGCCCGATGAAACGGGGAGCCAGTTTGCGGGACGTGCCCCGGAGCGGGATGTTCCCAGCGGCGACGTGTCGTTCCTTCGCACGCAGGAGGGCGAGCGCTGCGCCACGCACGTTGGCAGCGCCGGAGGTGATGTGGAGCTGACGGGACGGAGAGAGTTAAGTCCTCTTCAGGGAACAGTGGAGGCTGATATCCGAGGGACGCTTCGAAAGGGGATAATCCGGTGGAGGACGAGGTGAGGGTGTTATGGGCGTACTCCACCCAGGGCAGGTAGGTAACCCAGGAGGAGGGGTTTTGACCAGCCACACACCTCAGCATAGTCTCCAGCTCCTGATTGAGACGTTCAGTTTGCCCATTGGATTGCGGGTGGAAACCGGAACTTAGACTGACCTTGGCGCCGAGAATGGAGCAGAAGGTCCTCCATACTTGTGAGGTGAACTGGGGACCACGATCGGAGACGATGTCCAGGGGAATTCCGTGGAGCCTGAAAACCTCATTGATTAATGCTTGGGCAGTCTCAGCAGCCGAGGGCAGTTTGGCCAGCGGGATGAAGTGAGCGGCTTTAGAAAACCAGTCCACAACGGTGAGGATGACACACTTTCCAGAAGAGGTAGGGAGACCAGTAACAAAGTCAAGGGAGATGTGAGACCAGGGCCGGTGGGGTGTAGTGAGCGGGTGGAGCTGACCTACGGGATGCTTAGTGGATGACTTATTACGAGCGCAGATGGCACAGGCAGACACGTAGTCTCTCACGTCCCGTGTTAGCGATTTCCACCAGAAGTGTCTGCTGAGGAGGCGCGCCTCACTGTCGGGGGAATACTGACGGGGGAGCGCATCGGGTTTGATGTTCCGTGACCCGGGACGATAGGAGAGCGTGAAGTTGAAGCGGGCGAAGAACAGGGACCAGAGAGCTTGACGTGGATTCAACCTCTTGGCGGTTCTAAGGTACAGTAGGTTCTTGTGATCTGTCCATATAAGGAAGGGCTGTTCGGCCCCTTCCAGCCAGTGACGCCATTCCTCCAATGCGAGTTTTACTGCTAGGAGTTCCCTATCGCCGATGTCGTAATTCCTCTCCGCGG
>NW_005194149.1:0-1103 GCF_000239375.1 Pundamilia nyererei | reverse complement strand
CTGGCGGTGACGATGGCGACATGGCAGCAGCAGGCGGTGGATGTGGCGGCAGAGCAGTGGATGTGGAAGGTGGAACAGATGATGACTGACCGACTAGCTGGGCAGCTAATTGAAGTGAGGGTGATATGTTCAACATGAAGGGTGGAGAGGAAAACAATGTTACCGCTGGCTCAGCAATTTCCAGGGGGCTGGAGGCAACTGAGGCCTCCAGTTCAGCCTCTGGGGAAGCCCTGGGGAGAATCTCAGCCTCTCGATTGTCTGCAGTGGCAGGCTCATGTTCTAGCACCGGGTCCGCGGCTCCTCGTGCGATCAGTCCAGAGTCAGCTGGTTCTTCCCAAACCACAGGAGTGAAGTGAGCTTCGGTTTGGCGAGGATGACGCCGGCGCCGTCTCTTTCGTGTTGGCGGGGCAAAGGGACCTGTCCCCTGTTCATCTGTGACTGGATTAGTTAAAATGACAGGGTCCGGTTTACTCACTGTGGTGACCAGCACTGTCGGTCTTTGGTCTGCTGACACAGAGGTCATTGAAGAAGTGAGAGGAGATGGAGTAGGGCGCCATCCTCCTTGCAGTGGAGGGTCCAATAGGTGAGCAGCAAGCGGCGGTGGGAAAACCTTCCGCCCATTAAGAAAAAACCAGGCAGCGAGGGCTGCCAGGGAGGCAGCCGCATCCTCCTTGCCCGGACAGCCTAAACCAAACAGTTCAAAGCTAGAGCTAGCCCTCAACACAGTTACAATTTGAATTAGCTTTGCAATGTCCAGAAAACTCATAGAACAGGTGGTTGAAGAAAGGAAGGCATCGAAAAATACGACCTGCATGTGTCTCAGATGTGGATCTGCCGCCTGGATAATGCTCCGACAGTATTTCCAGAGCTGGGCGAGCAATTCCCCTGTGAGACAGTCCTTGAGTCCGCTGGGCCCATAATGGCTGGATTATTCTGTCACGGTCTGGCTGGCAGACCGTGGGGAGATGGGGAAATAGGACCCAAACGCCGGACTCTTCAGTGCAACAGTGATTATTTACAAAGTGGTGAAAATAAACAACAATAAATCCCCAGTTTTCCAGACTCCCGTGTAGTGTCTTCTTCCCAAAAGTCCCCGTGTAGTG
>NW_005194148.1:0-1103 GCF_000239375.1 Pundamilia nyererei | reverse complement strand
TATCAGCAGCAGAATGGAGCTAAAAATAAATGTTTGTTTCAGTTCTATGAAGCTTTGAGTATTTTGGATTAGTAGCACCGCTACTAATCCAGTTTGTAGCAGTGCGGCGACCTGCCAGGCTGGTTGCTGGACGGGCCTCTCGGACCCTCCAGCGGAGGCAGGAGGCTGGACGGGCCCCTCGGACCCTCCAGCAGGAACAGACGGCTGAAGCGGTTCCTCGGACCCTCCAGCGGAGGCAGCTTGCTGGATGGGCCCCTCGGACCCTCCAGCGGAGGCTGGTTGCTGGACGGGCCCCTTGGACCCTCCAGCGGAGGCTGGTTGCTGGACGGATGACCGAGGAGAGGAGTGACGGTGGCGTCGCTTCCTTCTAGACGAGGGAACAGGAACCGGTGGAGAAATGTAGAGACCTCATCCTCATCCTCCGACCACATAGCCGCCAGGAAAAAGGCAGGCGAATGGACAGGCGAACAAGGTCCCGGCCTGCATGAGGAAGGAGAGGAAGTCTGTGGTAGCAATGAGGCAGGTGGTGAGTGTGTGTTGTCCTGGAGCGGCGGTAAAGAAGTGGAGGTAGAGAGAGCAAGCTCGCCAGCCCTGACTTGCTCCCTCCAGGCAGCTATGGAGCTGCCCAGCACAGTGTCCGTAGAAAGCTGAGTAAGCCGAGGGTTGCTCCGAATGATAGCATCTATGGCACTTAGCCTAACTGCCATAGTCCTCAAATCATTGGCCTGAGCAATGCGGCCAAGCAGCTTAATCATCCGCACCATCTCAGTGTTGAATTCAAAAGCTGAAGAGTCTGCGGGGTCCATGTTCTGGTCGTGGTCTTCTGTCAGGTTTGGGCTGTGTGCAGGCAGGAGTGGTGGTAAGGAGGACCCAAAGTGCAGACATTCGGAGGCAAAAGTGTATTTCAAAACTCAGCTTTTATTGCTGGCAAATGTAACAAAAATCCAAAAATCCAAATAAACATACATGAGCAGGCAGACAGCACATACAGCATAAATTAGGGTAGACCACGACACAGACACAGAGAAACACAGGGCTTAAATACACAGAGGGAGCAATCAGGGAATGGGTAACAGGAGGGAAACACAGCTGGGGCAAATCAG
>NW_005194147.1:0-1103 GCF_000239375.1 Pundamilia nyererei | reverse complement strand
AGAGTTTTGCAAAAATAGCCAATAGTTACAAAAAATGTGCTCAAGCCATCAGAAAAAACTGTAAATCCAACAAAGAGTGAAAATCCAAAAGCTGCAGCAATCCTTTGTATTATTGATGTCTCGCTCTCTGTGTGTGCATGCCCTTTTCTCCAGTGAGGGTTATAATGAACTTTAAGTTGTTCTATTGTGTGACTGCACATGGCCCATCACAGGACCCCTAGTAAGCTGTACAGCAGAAATTTCAGTTCACTTTCATCTATACAGCACCAAATTACAACAGTCGCCTGATAGTGAGACTGTTAGTCACACACATGGTGGACAGAAAGTAATTTTTGAATTTAGAAAAAAAGAAAATGACTCAATTAACTTTTATGGTTTTATTTATTATTATTACACCTTTTTCCAGTGCTCTTACATATAGGACAAAGCGTGTATGGACTGTGTGGGGGACCGTACCTTAACTGTGAAGCTCACCTATTTTGTTTATCATACGATGTCTGTGTGCATTACTTAATATCAGTATGGCAAGCAGTTTATGACTTCTCTGTTTTTATCAAACAAAAGACAGAAAACTTCCCAATATGTGAAGTTACAGCAGAGCTTCTTTTTCAGTCAGTGTACTTTTAGAGCATCTACACTAGCTCATGTACTCAAGTACAATCAGTAAATGTACTTTAACATTTGAGATTCTGAACAAGTCTTGCTTAGGTGATGTGAACTATTTCATGGACCTTTTTTTTGTATTATGCATCAAACTTACGCAAATCAGTTGTCACTTATTTGATCAAATCAAGGGAGAAGCAACTCCTTTTTAGCTTCTGTGATGCATATACTTCTCACACCTTAAACTTGATGTTAGTGCTGTTGAAGTTAACATGTCTCATGTTACCATCTTGTATTTCTAAAACACAGCCTTGGCATATGATAGGTTTGTAGCTTAAACCTATTCGCTGGAACGTTCAAGACAATTTAACTACACAGCAAAAGCAAGACACGAGTAGGCAAAGTTCTTTGTGTTACTCATGCATGAGGGAGGCCTGCCTGGAGCCAAGTGTCGTTCCACCCACTTGACCTCCGTCAGACTCTCAGCCAGGTTCCCTGTA
>NW_005194146.1:0-1104 GCF_000239375.1 Pundamilia nyererei | reverse complement strand
TCGGATAGATATGGAGGAGCAAAGTTATGAAGCGCTTTGAAAGTGAGAAGCAGGATCTTGAAATTGACACGGAGGTGAACTGGGAGCCAATGGAGCTGTTTAACAGGTGTTATATGTTCAGTGGATCTAGTTCTGGAAATAATACGAGCAGCTGTATTTTGAACCAACTGCAGTTTATGGAGGGATTTATGAGGTAAACTATAGAGAAGACTTGACTTTAATAGATCACTGTGTAAAGAAATACAAACAAAATCAAATTTCCATTTCAGACATGGTACCTCTGCAGTATTTTGGAGGCCTGTTCCATGGTAACCTCCACTCCAAGCTTTTGTAGTGAGTGCTGGATCTCCCCCACATCAATTTGCCCTACCAAACACATCAGAGAGTACAAACAGCATTGGAAATTGGGGCCTGTAAAGATGATATTTATGGGCGGGGTAACTGACAGAACTGGTGTATTTACTGTGTGTTAAGCATGCACACACCGTCATTGTTGCGGTCCAGTCTGTGGAACATGAGCCAGAGTCTTTTCTCGTGAGTCTGGAGGTACTGAGAGAACTCCTGGAAATCCAGCAGACCATCATGGTTGGTGTCGCTCTCAAGGACTATCTGTAAGTCCAGAGAAAGAGAGAAAGCACAGAGTAAACAGGAAATTAAAGCAAAAAAAAAAAGGCTTAAATTAGGATGTGTTCACAATGTAAATGACATGGGGCAAACGGTGGGATCAGGGAGTGTAAATAGTGAGGAGAAGAGAGTCCATTTCCATTGTCCTGTCTACCATGCTGGATTCACAACCACAGAGCACAGGGAGCCACGGTGAGTTTATTTCAAAACTTTGTTCAGTACATTAACAGGAACTTCAACATTATGCACTCCACACTTTATATAAATGCCACTTGTTTTGCACATATTCAACTCTGTATATTTTATATATTTTATTATTATTATTATTTATTTTTTAAGACCAAGACAGACTTCTAATTCATTTGAAAGTCTGATGCTTAGCCTCGTCCACCCCAGCTGTAAAACTCAGAAACCAGTCTTACTTGTTATCATCTATCGTCCACCTGGGCCTTACACAGAGTTTCTGTCTGATTTCTCAGA
>NW_005194145.1:0-1104 GCF_000239375.1 Pundamilia nyererei | reverse complement strand
AGTGTAATAAGCTACTTTTCTGACACAGTAATTAGATAAGTATTTTAACAATATTGACTAAGTAATTAGTAATTAGTAATTAATTACTCTTTTAAAGTAACTTACCCAACACTGCACCATAGTGATGGAAATTTATAAGGCTGCTATTTCTTTGTGTCAAGCTGATCTTACTGAAAGAAAAGCTCCATATAGTCTTACTTCGTCTACTTTGTTTTTCTTTCAAAAAACATGCAGACTGCTACGATGCTGTCTGTACTGTTGTTTGACCACTTTACAAAGGTAAATAAAATGCATAAAGAAATGCACCTCAGTTTATTTCAGATTTCCATAACAAGGTTGGTCGCAAAAGTAAGACCCCCATGGATGATTGGATCTTGAGTCAAAGATGGAAAGTGAATGATCATTCTGGAAAAATGCACTAACAGCCCCTACCTTGCAAAGATAAGTGTGCGTGAATGGGTGGATGACTGGATATGTATAGCGCTTTGGGGTCCTTAGGGACTAGTAAAGCGCTATATAAATACAGGCCATTTACCATTTACCATAAGGGACAAAGAGAGATGACCTTTTGGATCCCACACAGCCTCCACTGGGGTCTTCGGGATTGAATCACATTGTCCTCCATTGTGATTGGGGCCATGGGCTTGTTTCGTTACTTCACACTAAAGCAACTAGCTTGTCACAATGTCACTCTAAGCCAGTGGTTCCCAAACTTTTTTTGCTAGGCCCCCCTTTGTTCGCCCCCCGCGCACAAACACATCCTCCAACCACACACACCTATTTTGCTCCATTGCGGTTTATTTCACACCTCAAACATTTAGTAAACAATTAAGCAAATACAAGTAATCTGCAATAAATTGCAGGTAGTAATAAAATAAACTACTAACTCTGTTACGCTACGTCCACACCTACACGGGTGATTTTGAAAACGCAGCTGTTTCGTCCACACATAAACGGCGTTTCGAATCACCGAAAACTGAGATTTTTTTAAAACTCCTTTTTTGCGTTTCCGTGTGGACGAGGAATACAGAGTTCAACACGCAACGTCAAAGGTAAGTGCCTTTTTTCACGTCAGCTGTGCGCCACGTTATTGTTTACATGAGA
>NW_005194144.1:0-1104 GCF_000239375.1 Pundamilia nyererei | reverse complement strand
GCGCCACCGGGCCCTCTGACCACCACCAGTAGGCAACGGGTGAAGTGTCTTGCCCAAGGACACAACGACCAAGACTGTCCAAGCCGGGGCTCGAACTGGCAACCTTCCGATTACAAGGTGAACTTCCAACTCTTGAGCCACGATCGCCACGATTTGTCTTCCATTTGCTATCAATTCTACTAAGTTACTAAGTTATTCATTGTATTATTTGTATGGCTAAAATACACCTAGTGTAACATCTCCCAACTAATTAGGCATTTACTTTCATCAATTCATGGAAGATAGTTTGGCGGTGTAATACTATTTTTCAGGATACACACACACACACATAAACACACACACACGAGTATGTGCAAAATCTGCACAATCTACAGTTCACAAATCCGTGGTGGAAAATTTGTCTAAGGTGTCAGGAACATGAAAAACACTGCTAATTAAAAAAGTTTGTTTTTGTGCCATAAATGCAAATTAAAATGTTACTGAGGATATAAATATATAGTATATAAAGATCCAGAAAACAGTCCAAGTTAAACTGCTCTATGGTCTAGTGAATCAAAATCTTTTTTAAAAAAAAAATTATTGCACTAACATTGTGTGGGGTAAAGGGAAGCAGGACCAGCCTGGTTGTACTTCTTTGGTCCTTCACACAGACAGCTTTGCAAACCGCTGTCTAAAATTTGTAGCATTTACTGTGACAAGGGGGCAGTTTAGGCGAACCGCAGCCACTGTACTAGTACACACTGCCTGATAACTTGTACATCTGTGAAGGCACCATAAATGCTGCATAATATACAGATTTTGGAGCAACATGGGCTGCCTTCCTTTTTCTGAGAAGTCCTTGTCTTTTTGAACAGCAAAATACCAAAACAACATTCTGCATGTATTACAACAGCATGACTCAACAGCGAAACAGTCCGGGTGCTGTAACTAATCTGCCTGCAGGAAGCAGAGAACATTTGGCACACTATGAAATGGAAAATATGTCAAAGGAGGCACTGGACGGTTGAGCAGCTGAAATCCTATATCAAGCATGGGAAAACATTTGGCTTTCAAATCTACAGTAATTGCTCTCCACAGTCCCCAAACATTTTTGCTGTTAAAAGA
>NW_005194143.1:0-1104 GCF_000239375.1 Pundamilia nyererei | reverse complement strand
CTTTGGCTGTCATTCAAGAATTTAGCCAAAGGAGCTGAGAAGTGAGATCTATGTCAACAAGCAGTTCCATAATAGACGGTTTCATCATAATATCATAAAAATATGATTGCTCTGAATTATTAATGCACAAAAACATAATTATTTTCAAAACTAGATAGTCCTTTGACAAACTGTAACGTGACCCCAGACTGTTCCTTAATACAGTCTAATATTCCTATGTGAAACTGAGTCACCTGCTCTGGTGAAAGCACTTTTTTGTTAGAATTAGGATGTGCTCTTACGCCACTTGGTAAAAAAAAAAATTACATTTGATGTGGTGTGCTTGCGTTATTTTTCCCAACTCATCACTTTCAAAGTCAGATGACAGTCATAAAAGGAAGAGAAAGCAGCTGGACAATCATCTCTTTCTCTGTGGTCAGTGATCAAAAGCACAATCAGGGTCAAATCACAGGACACTACTCAGATGAATAAAACTAGATGTAAAAATCACATGAAAACCAATGTTGGCTCAAAAACACATCCACATGCAGTACAGATATAATATAGGGGAAAAAAGATAATTTACACAGTCTGTGTATTTATTGCAGACTTTCTTAAACAGATAAATAACAAAGGGTTATTTGAGCTTGAAAAAATCTCACTGGTCCCAGTTAACTGTGTTTTGACCAAATGTAATCATCTTTTCCTGATACCAGCACAGCACCAAGGTTTCCTGGGCCCAGTACTCTTTCTCTGGAAATTATATCACAGTTTTCAGTTCAGTTTTTATTTGACCACCATGCACATCTCCATTAAAAGTTTTGCGCAGCTTGCTTACAAATGCATTACAGTTATATTACATTTCATTTTCATTTAGATTGCAGCTGTTCTACTTTTTATTCCTGTAGCACCTTGGCAGTACTACCTTTATATATAAGGAAGATAATTTGGGTGTTTTACTATACTACACAACGCAAAGACAAAGACAAATACCTCAAAACTCACAAGTCACTTTTATGTCATATTGTAATACCATGATATAATAAAGGTATATCAAAATCAAAATCAAATATCGAAGTCAGTTTCAGTTACAATAAATAGAATATCATCTAAGTAATAAAAAAA
>NW_005194142.1:0-1104 GCF_000239375.1 Pundamilia nyererei | reverse complement strand
ACGCAGTCCGTCCAGGATGCAGATTCACGCGTGGGTTTAAATTCCCCGGTTCGCGTGTGACGGAACACGGGGCCGTCGGTGCCGGATGCATCGAGAGCTAAAGTTTTAGCCTTTTGGGTCATCATCTCGGCCAGGGTGCTGCAATTTAAGTAATGTCCGTTCCCAAAGGTATACTCGGTCGTTTCGGCCATCGAACATATTACGCAGTGCCTGCGACCGGCAACGGTGACATAGCCCTGGTTCGAGCACAGGAGATATTGCGGCAGTGCCACGAGACCCTTGTTGAATCGCACACTTCCGTGCAAGTCGATCAAGTGGTTCTCTCGACCTCTGAATTTAGCTTTAATGTATCGACACCGAGCGGACCCCTTCCATATGTGCTCTTCCAAATTCACTGCGCCACTCTTGTATCCTGCGAGAATCACATCACAGTCATTACATTTGTACGTGTCGTAGCTGTGGGGCACAGGTGTCATTATGGCACCGTCCGCCAGTATCTGTTCCTCCGATGGATTGTTGTACCACCGGTTACTATCCGTGTGCGTTACCACAACGGGTTCCCCTTGTATTATTTGAACGCGAGGTGCATGTGGAGCGTTGGCAGCGTACGCGCGCTCTCCGGCCCGTTTCTGGGCAATCTCCTGTGTGGACAACCCTCGTTCGTCCCAGCCGAGGCCAAACGTGTCTTTGTGGAATGCGCAGGTGAACAATGTTGGGCCGAAAGTTGGTTGTGACACAAAGGGTTCCGTTTGAGACTCCAGGCCTGGGATTTCCCTCTCCAGTTGATGTACAGTCGCGATTGCCATAGTCGCACCACTCTCGCCAAGCACTGCGTGTGACTCAGCCTAACCGCAAACCAAACAACTAGTACTTAGAGACCTTGTCGTGCTTACAACTCTGAGATACCAAAATCCGTTTAGCGTGTTGCTGCCAGTCTAGAAATGAGGACCTCCGATCGCTGGAGCCGTGATGTCGATGCCGGTAATGGCATCGGTATCCAGAAAACAGCTAACACCACTTTGTTGTTTTTTTTTTTACACACTGCTAGTGACCTCCGATATTGCATACATACACAGGCGGTGGCTGAGACCCGAGTGTCCACAC
>NW_005194141.1:0-1104 GCF_000239375.1 Pundamilia nyererei | reverse complement strand
AAAAATAAAAAATAAGAATAATAGATGGATTATATGCATGGCTCTGTTCAGATAATGATGAAAAACTGCAAAAGCAACCCCCAAATTTCTCAGAACAAAGGAAAGGAATAATCTTCAATAGCCAAGTCAGTCAGACTGTTGAGGTGCCGATTTCAATCCAACAGTGCAACTTTTCAATACAAACCTGAAGGCAAAGAAACACATGCACAAGCAGCTGTAAGTTCTAAACCAATAAAGTAAAATGTTTGTAAAGCCCCTCATATTAAAGATGAAAGTCTTTCACAACATCAGTGTTTGGTCAAACTTACAACAACAGCAAGTCTTTATCCAAAGCCTTTTGGGTCTAACTGTAAAAGTACTTACATGTGCTGGGGCATTTTGATTCATGCATGATTTATTAGCAGGGTTCACCTGATGTCACTGGAAATATTGAATAGTTGAAAGTCTAGATGCCAACAGGAACTTGAGATAAGAATATTGGATCAAACAACATTTCTGAATGTCGGGCAGATAGCTTCATTGCACAAAACTTAGTGTACTCTTTATCTTCTGAGATGGTTATAAATGAGCAAAGTGTGAGAAAATACTGGATTGTGCAAACATCAATTTGTTGTACCATAAAAATGACTGACTCGGGCTTTGTGGATGTGCCCTTTCATTGTGGACGTGATTCTTTTTCTTTCTTTAGATTAATGAGTAACTCCTTTGATGTCATATGAATAAGTTCTTTGTCTTACCTACTTATATATTTCCCCATCAATCACTTCTATTTGTCCTTTGCACACAGAAACAGGCCAATAAATTCTCATCCTCAGACTCTCTGTGAGCTTAAGCGCTGGATTCTCAGAGTCTCTCCAGGGTAAGTACAGACACATCAGAAGTTATAGATTTAATACAGAATAAGATGGCATAATGTAAAAATGCAGTTTTAAAACATCTCCTTTGTCTTTTTCACGCAGTTTGAGTCGTGGATGTGATCAATAATGGGAACGCCTTCTGGACTGTTCTTACTCATACTTGTGCATATTTTCACAGGAACTTCTTCAGGTAAATCATCTCTAGTTAGACATAAATTCATTTTCTAAATGGACTGATGTAATTATT
>NW_005194140.1:0-1104 GCF_000239375.1 Pundamilia nyererei | reverse complement strand
TCCTCTTCACACACTAAGGTTAATTATGGATTCAGTATTCATTTTGTACAGGGTTCAATGCTAGGACCAATTCTGTTTACATTATACATGCTTCCCATAGGCAGTATCATCAGAAGACATAGCATACATTTTCACTGCTATGCAGGTGATATCCAACTTTATCTATCCATGAAGCCAGATAATACACACCAATTGGTTAAACTGCAGCAGTGTTTTAAGACATAAAGAGCTGGATGACCTCTCATTTTCTGATTCTAAATTTTTAATAAAAATCTCAAAATCTTAGAAATATGGTGGCTGGATGGGATTTTCTTGGCTTGCAGTCACACTGTGGGGAACCTATCAGACCACTGGAAGCATGAACAAAAAAAGCAGTAAAAAAAAAAATGGAAAGACAGGTCAAACAGAACACAACGGACATAGCCATTTAATCAGGTGAAGAAACTGCAGAAAGCTGAAGTAAATATTGGTTTGAAAGAGTAAAAGGAAAGGCAGATTGATTACAGCTAGCAACAAATAATTTTTCAGTGATTATTTTGTACTGTTGAAAAAACAGAATTGAACAAAGTTGGACACCTAATGCATGAACCAAAAAAAATTATGTAGAAAAACTGGACACAGTATTAATACAACACTTAAACATTTAGGCGCTGAAGATACCAAGTGAAGTGTTTCAGGTGTAATTTTATCCCATTCTTCCTGCAAACAAGTCTTAAGGTGGGCAACAGTACGGGGTCTTCGTTGTGGCATTTTGCACTTCAAAATACGCCACACATTCTCTATTCGAGGCAGGTTTGGACAAACTTTTGATGGCTCAGGACAAGTTTAGCTCTTTTTAAATTACTGTTAATCTCCACAAACTCAAGAATTCAAGTCAATTTCCACAGCTATGGGCCAGTTATGTTTACAGTTGATATTTTGATTCATTGATTCAGCACACAACCATTAGGCTGGGCTATTTAGATGCTTTTCTCTTTACTTATTAGTGAAATGATCAGGGGAAACTACTGCATCTTTGCCTGACAACAATTTTTATGACAGCTATATTTAACTGTTGTCACGGCGAGTGAGATGAGCCGTGTGGAAAATAAAGGAGGATCCAAA
>NW_005194139.1:0-1105 GCF_000239375.1 Pundamilia nyererei | reverse complement strand
ATCAAGTCAGTTAAACTGCTGGGATATTGCTCTGGACAGATCTGTCCATCTAATTAAAATTAAATTGAAGTGAATATCATGTTTATGAGACACTGTCAGTGTGCTGTTATATAACTCTGGTATTTTTTAAGGCCTGACTTGTTGCATTGATGCCCATTGCTTTACTGTCCTGTTGGATGTGTAATGTCAGATCCCTTGTATCTGACATTTGATTGGGCATCACTGTGTTGCTATGGCATGATCCTGGTAGTTATTGTTGTTCAAACAATAAGAATAACAAATTCAAATTCAAACATTGCTGCATTCTTCTGTCACTGACAATTCCAAACCTGCACTCAGTCTCCTCATTACACTGGTTCTGAACAGACACAACATTGGAGTCTTTGCAAACTTTGTTCAAAAACTACAACTATTTGACACAAAACCACGACTGACAGCAAGCACAGACAAAGAAGTCACTGAAGTAAGGATTGAAAGATTTACTTTTAAACAATAATGATTAAGACCTTTCTCATAAGGTTGTTTTACCTTGATTGCCAGCTGTTACTGTTTTTATCTTCATTTCTTTTGTATTTAATCACCTAAACAATGCTGTAATGATACAGTTTGATTGGATATACATTGTTGAAACTGACTTGAAAATGTATGGCAACTGTCCTGTAATGTTACACAGAGAAACCAAATCCTGCGTGGATCTTTCTCCTGACAGACGCCTAAAATGGCTCGAGCTGTGGTAAGTTACTCTTCACTGTGTCTGTTTCTAAACATTAAATCATGTGAATTCTTAATGAAAAATACAACAACAATAATCATATGTAACTTTTTAAAGGAAAATCCACATCTTAAGAGGTTTAACTCACAAAGCAGCTCAGATGTCAGCAGTGACAGGTATGTTTACTTTTCAATTTAAAAAAAAAAAAGGACATTAAAACATGTGTTTCCATCATATGTTGCAAAAATAATCAGCTGCTGACTTTTCTTGTTATGTGTGCAGCAAGTACTGCTTCCAGGATGTGGGGATCTTACCGCCTCCTAAACGTATGAGGCTGATGACGTGGGATCTTTCCCTGCCTCCAAGTCCTCCATCATCCCCTGTAAATGATGA
>NW_005194138.1:0-1105 GCF_000239375.1 Pundamilia nyererei | reverse complement strand
TGTTTTGTTTTGAAGATCATTCCAGTTGTTTAGCTAGCCTTACTATTTATATCTGTTTATTATCATATTGCAATTGTATTATTACGATCTCTTGCATTGCATTAGCATTTTTACAAGCTCTTGTTTTATTTTACAGAAAAATGCCACGTGCGCTATCTGATGTGTGGAGACATTTTACACCAGCTAATGTACAAGGGAAATCTGTATATATGTGTCAGTATTGTGATAAGACGTACGTGAAGAATGCCACAAAAATGCAGCAGCACATTGCAAAGTGCAAAAAATTCCTCAAGGCCCAACACATGCAGCAGCCAGGAGTTCCACTCAAGGGGAAAATGAATCTGTTTCAGCTGTATCTGAGTCAGATACTCACTCATCAGCTCCTGGTCCCTCTGGCATCAGAGGATTCTTTGATTTTATGGATGACACTAGCCAGAAAAACGCAGATGAGTGTTTCGCTCGTGCAATCTATGCAACTGGCTCACCCCTGATGCTGACATCCAATGTGTACTGGAAGAGATTTTTGAATGTTCTCCGACCAGCATACATTCCCCCAACCAGACATGCATTGTCTACTCATCTACTGGATGAAGAGTTCAGTCGAGTTCAAGCAAAGGTGAAACAGACCATTGACCAAGCTGACTGTATTTCAGTCATCTCTGATGGATGGTCCAATATCAGGGGACAAGGAATTATTAACTACATAATCACCACTCCTCAGCCTGTGTTCTACAAGAGTGTAGACACAAAGGAAAACAGACACACAGGCCAATACATTGCAGATGAGCTAAAAGTGATCATCAATGACCTTGGACCAGATAAGGTTTTTGCACTGGTCACTGACAATGCAGCCAACATGAAGGTTGCCTGGGCACATGTGGAGGAGACCTACCCTCATATAACTACTATTGGCTGTGCAGCCCATACACTAAACCTTCTCCTAAAAGACATAATGGCACTAAAAACAATGGACACTCTGAATAAGAGAGTGAAGCAAATTCTGAAATATGTTAAAGGCAAACAAGTAACTTCCGCTACATTTCTGTCAAAGCAAAAGGAAAAGAACAAGAGTACTACACTGAAGCTTCCCAGCATAACGCGATGG
>NW_005194137.1:0-1105 GCF_000239375.1 Pundamilia nyererei | reverse complement strand
AGATTTAAGTGTAGTGAAAAAGATGAACAGTTTACCAAAAGCCTAAAAAGCTGAAATTCATGATTTACTATCAGATTTGAATACATTTATAGATTAATATAAATACATATGTATGTGCATGAGTGTGTTTTATGGAGTAATAAGATGTTCTGTTATCACTTCCTTAGTTTCACAATTTATTTTTCAAATGCAGAGCTTGTACTTGACTCAGAAAGAGTTGTAGTTTTTTTTTTTTATCACATGAAGTAAAGAATAAACTTGTGTTTATATTATTGTAATTAAGAGAAATCAGCAAATCCGAGACAACATTAAAGTCTGAAATTGTCAATGGAGCTGAGGAGCAGCAAAATGGTGGAGTTAAGGAAATGGTGAGTGAGGGTGTTAGCTGTTAAAAAGAACCTGGATTTATTCAGATGTACGTTTTTTGCTTTAGGACAAAATATATAAATTGTTCAAGTCTCTTAATTTTACAAGAAGCGGAAAATAAAGAATAAGTAATTACTGGTTTATGGTTGTGGGCAGAGGTCTGAACAGATCCTTTATGTATCTATCCAACACCATGTTTGGAGAAAAAAAGTCTAAGTCTGAGTTTTGTTTTTGTTTGTTTTAGTGATAACTTTTTAAGTAGCAGCTGCATTTCATCATAAAGTAGGGCACAGAAAAGAAAGAGGAGTCGTGAAGCATGAGGCACACAAAGGACGCGCCCATGTCTACAGCAAACAAGGAAAAAGGAAAAAGGGCTGCTTCCCACATTCTAACACACATACGCACAATCACATACGCACATGCTCACGTATCAACATTCCACTGAACAAATGTATTCATGATTGTATTACTTTTCTTGTGCAAATAAAGACAAGTGCAAGAACAGAGCGCGCACGGGTGGATGACTGGATATGTAAAGCGCTTTGGGGGTCCTTAGGGACTAGTAAAGCGCTAAATAAATACAGGCCATTTACATGCAGGGCCCCCACTTTGGTGTGAGCACTCTGCAAGTAAAAACTGCAGCGTGTGTGTTTCTACTCTCTGACTCTAAGCTGAAGAAGTGTCTTTAGAATAAATCTCTTGACACTACAAAAACAGAATTTTCCATTTTTTTATGCTC
>NW_005194136.1:0-1106 GCF_000239375.1 Pundamilia nyererei | reverse complement strand
AGAAAGAATTCCCATGTGTCAAAGTAAGGTACAGTACTGTATGATCTGCAGAAATGCAAGCAAATTTCCATGTTGTATTTCAATTTAAATTCTAGTTTAGGTTAATATTTATCATAATATCTCTACAACATGACTGACTTTATTTTACTTTGAATCCAGCTCAGGAGCGTACCCCACTGACCATTATTCAATAGAAAACTAAAGTTTTAGCTTAAGTAAACACAGTTTTCTACTTCCTGTGATAGGGAAGGATCTGTAATGATGGAAAATTAAAAAATTATCCCATTGGAAAACAAAACCAAAATAAACCACACATCTTCTTGTCTTCTTCAAGTAAAAACAGTCATAACACATCAACTATTAAGGTGCAACTCATAATCGGACATTACTACTGTTATAATGAAAACATACAAGTCCAACGAAGGAGTGGATGAAAAAGGAGAAAGCCAAACATTTCTGATATCCTTGGAAAAACATTAAATCATGCCAATTAACACAGATTTTGAGGCTTTGTGTCAACCTTGACTGGAAAAGATAGGCATATCAAATACGGTACTAAAATATTGAAAAACCATTAAATCAAGCAAATACAACCAAGCACGTGTACCAGAACAGCTTAGATATAGCTGAACTGTTTCATTATGATGAAACAAAATTACATTTATGAAGGTAAGTTGGCAGCTGAAATTTTCAGTGAAATTTAGTCAATATATCTCCTCTTAGCTTTAATTGGTGTAATAAACACATAAGACTTGCTTTGTGAACAGACAATGTATCAATTTGTCATCAGCAACAGTAGAATTAATGTAGACATCCGCTGAAAACTGTTGAAGTGTTGCTGCAGTACCTCTGCAAGAGTCTCAGATAAAATGCACAAACACTGATGATCAGCTTTTGCCTGAAAAGTATTCAGATATCGTGAGATATTTTTTCTGATATGCTGTATCTCGGCTATTTTCACTGCCACATGTAGCCTGCAGTCAAAACATTCCCTCTACCTTATCGTATCAGAAAAGGAAAACCTCTACTCTCTCCTCTGTTGTCTCTCCCTATTTAAACAGGGCTACACAACTTTCTGATATGGGACTGACTAAACAGAAGATAAC
>NW_005194135.1:0-1106 GCF_000239375.1 Pundamilia nyererei | reverse complement strand
GTCCGCTGCTCTCGCCGGCTGGAGTGATCATTGAACCCCCCGGCTTGCTATCGAGCGGGTGGGTAACAGACGTCTCCGAAAACGTCGGCGAACTTTTGCAAATATGCGATTTTTGAATTAGGATTTTAAGAAACAGAATACATGATTAAAAAAAAGCAGCATACATGTTTTTAAAAAAATAAGGTAGGATTTTAAGTAACGGAATACATGATTAAAAAAAACAAGGTTAAATATAGGAAGCATGCAGGATAAGAATCAGCAACCTTTGTAAAACTCCGTAACCAATCGGAGTTCCCCTATTTTGACCACGTCCTGCCCCACCAAATTGTCATAAGCGTCTGTGATGGCGTCAAAGACTTTCCTCACCGATTTCAGCTCATGAAGCAGAGTCTCCGCTACCATCCCAACTCTATCGTCCTCAGTCTTGATGTTGCTGCCAGTCAGCAGACGTTGAATGGAAGGAATGAAGCGAGGGGTGAGCAGTTTCTTCCTGATGTTGTAATAGTTGTCGGAGTAAAAATCATCCTCCAGAATTTGCAGACACTCGTGTTGTCTCTGGCTGGGATGATCTATCTTACAGCCGTTACATTCCTCGGTGCGGTACTTGTTTATCACCAAGTTGACCAGATGATACACAGCCGTTTTCACAGTGTCAATGAATAAAGAAGACGCCCAGCCGTCCATCTCGTCAGCATGCTGCCGCTGCCGCCGCTGTCGCTTCAGAGGCCCGTAGTAGTTGGGAGTGTCGGTTACCAGTTCACCCTCGTCAGAAAAACAATCGGTGGAGCTGGTCTCCTCATTGCGAAGCAGGGGTGCAGAGTCCATCTCTCTCTCTCTGAGCTAAAAAAAAAGGCTTTTTTGAACGGGCTTCCTTTTTCAAAACAGAAGGAAGGGGGGCGTGGTCCGGGAGGGGCGGGGATTTTCAAAAGCAGAGAGATTTTCTCACTCCTACAGCATCCCTCCAGCAGCGGCAAGTTTGAAAAAGAATTGTAATATCCTTCCTCACTTGCAGCATTCTTACGACCCACTCTTTGGCTGGTAAAACCATCATGCTGCGAAATAATCCGCAGTCGGGGTTGAATTTCTCCATGACAAAAATGTCAGGC
>NW_005194134.1:0-1106 GCF_000239375.1 Pundamilia nyererei | reverse complement strand
ATAATAACCCGACACTTAAAAGTGTAAAATATAAACTTAATGAGAGCATATAATACACAGTAGATAAAACATGGTAGCTGAATCCTTTACTGTACTCACCCGTCTTAGATGCCCGTCAGCTAGAGCAAATGTCCAGAGCTGCTGCTTTTATAAACAACGACTCTGCTTCCTCAGCAATTACACTCTCCTTAGTTTGGTCATGAATGTCTGACACCTTGCTTCTTGATACTGATATGGTCAAAAATAAATGAATTACTTTGATTAATTTTCCACATATGAAATCCTTCTTTTCTTATAAAACATATTTTTTAAATAAAAAAAAATAAAATGTAAAATTCTCATGTTAATATAGCTGGATTCCTTAATGAAAAAAAATATTGTCAATGTATTTTGGTTCATATATTCCTTCAAATGATTATGCCCCTAAAAATGGAAAATGTACTAAATTTTAACAGAATAGTTAGTGGTAAATCACAACAGTGCTCTGCATCGTTTGTGGGTTATTCATTCCAGTAAATCTTGAAGATAAATTGATATTAACTTGACACAGTATTTAATAAGCTTGTCTGTGCGCCCAAGTATCTTTGATATTTTGATATCCAGTTTTAAACTTGCAGTGCCACTGGTGTATAGTTACATGACATAAAAATCCAAGACATCTGGTATAAAATTCAGAGTCAGACTTTCTGTTATTGCCAGAAAGGTGTTATATATAGCCACTGGGAACATAATATTAGGTACTTTAATACTATAAAATAGCTTGGTATGATTACATTTAATATCTAGTTGGATACAAATGAACATACAGTGTTTAGGTTCCAATTTTGATGAACTAAGTGATAAATTGTTGCTGGATGGGAACATCTGGGATCACAGCCAGGATTAGCTTTCATTTCCAAAGCTTGCAGAGACTTGTCTTAATGTTTGCTATCTTTCTAGCAGGACACGAGATACTATCATGGTCAAAAATAAATCCAGCAAAGGGTGGAAGGAGTGATTTGTGGTCGGCTCAAAAGATAGATATGTTCATTTTTCAACATCATAGGGATTAGGATTAAAGACAAGAAATTAATCATTTGAGCTTATCTATTTGATTTTCAAGTTTT
>NW_005194133.1:0-1106 GCF_000239375.1 Pundamilia nyererei | reverse complement strand
TGAAACTCATGGAACTTCTTCCAGCGTTGTTTTGCAGCTTGTGACTTTTTCTGCTTCCTTGGCATTTTTACACAAGTGTTTCTCTTAGTCTTTAGAAAATATGTTTATAAAATAAGAGTAGCACACACCAGGAGATGTTCTCTTTGTCTTTATATTTCAGTTTTTATTTCTCAGAAACAGTTGTCTTTGTTTGACAGTTTGTTCTTCAGTCGAGAGAATATTATGCGCTCTCTTTATTGGCTTGGCACAACTTAGCAGTAAGCGCAAAGTGAAAAACAGGTAGAGAGAAAATTTAGAAGAGAGAACAGGCAGAGCAGGAGAGACACGGCTTGGAAATCACAATCACACCGTGAATTAGAGTTGTCTTTGTTTAGTTTGTTCTTAGGTAGAGGCAATATATGCACTCTTTATTTCTTTAATGGCTTGGCGTTTTTCAGCAGCAAGCCAAGAGTGGAAAACAGGTAGAGAGAAAATTTAGCAGAGAGAACAGGCAGAGCAGGAGAGACACGGCTGGGAAATCACAATCAAACCGTGAATTAGAGTTTTCTTTGTTTGTTCAGTTTGTTCTCAGGTAGAGGCAATATATGCACTCTTTATTGCTTTAATGGCTTGGCGTTTTTCAGCAGCAAGCCAAGAGTGAAAAACGGGTAGAGAGAAAATTTAGCAGAGAGAACAGAGAGAGCAGGAAAGACACGGCTTGGAAATCAAACCGCAGAGTTTTCTTTGTTTGTTCAGTTTGTTCTCAGGTTGAGGCAAAATATGCACTCTTCGTTGCTTTATTGGCTTGGCGTTTTTCAGCAGCAAGCCAAGAGTGAAAAACAGGTAGAGAGAAAATTTAGCAGAGAGAACAGACAGAGCAGGAGAGACACGGCTTTCAAATCAAACCGCAATAAGATTCTTGGTTTGGCACAATTCCTCACAAACCACAGGGTGAAATACAGATGGAAAGAAGGCAGAGACAAAAGGTGGAGCAGGACAGAGGACAGAGGGGTTGGGGGGTTGGAATGTGAGAGAGAAGACTGGAGATCTGGTCCTTGTTCTTCTTCTTCTTCTTCTTCTACACACTGTGAACAAAAAACAAGAAAAAATAATAATTTTATTAAAAT
>NW_005194132.1:0-1107 GCF_000239375.1 Pundamilia nyererei | reverse complement strand
GCGTTTTAGCGTCTTGCGGGTGGTGGGTAACGTTAGTTATTTTAAAGATGTCTCTCACTGGTATTTGTACAGTTAATTAGCACAATACTTTAGCTTTACACATTTGCTTTCAGAATAAGCTACTTTACATTTGTTGTTCTAGTAGTAGCATGATCTTTTATTTTAAACAGGTGGGCCCAACATATGGCCGCAAAATGATGAAGGGCTATCTGTCCACAAAAGGGGTACATGCTGCAGAGGGACGAATTGGGTCAATTTTAAGAGAGGTGCATCAACCTTATCATGAAGCAAGACGCCAGGTAGCCTATGTTATTTAATCTTCCACTAGAACTGTATTCCAATGTTCTTTGTCATATTTGTGATATACATCATGTAATGGTAGGGCCTAATTCTGTTTAACAGATGTACGCCCTGCTTTAACAGTTACTTGACTCTTCCTCAAACGTATGATCAAATCTGCCTTTATCCAGTCAGCTGTCATTTATTTTTGTGATTTTTTTGTAAGGGAGCTCGGAATCTTAATCCCACACCGTACCATGCTGAATGCATGGGGCACAAGGTTCACCTGGATCAAAACGAGAAACTTGTAATGTTTGGAGTCACCCATGTTTTAGCTGTAGATGGATTCAGTAAAAAGATTGTGAGTCATTCCACAATGCCAATCAAAAACAACTTGAGCATCTATGAATAGGTTTTCAGGTAATACAACCTCTTAAACCATTTATTTCATCTTAAGTGTTTTGATGGACATGTTAGTCATATTGGACATGAGCTGCACCCAAATTTACAATATTTGAATTTAAATTAGACATGCAACAGATGGGTCTGGTTATGTTCCTGAATATAATATATTAAGAACTTACCAAACATTTTGATCAACATTTTCTATTAATGTAAAAATAAATAAAATGGAATTGCACATGAATCATTTAACTACTTTATTGCAATTAATCAGTGTTCATTTATGAATGGAACAAGGTTCTTGGATTTCCACATATCTTTCAATTGTTCTGACATACATCTAAAGTCTGAGCATGACAGTGACATTGCAAAGAAACTTAAGAAATATATGTTGTCCTACTACAACTAAAATATTACCCAAAAAAA
>NW_005194131.1:0-1107 GCF_000239375.1 Pundamilia nyererei | reverse complement strand
ACAAAACAAAACAAAACAAAAAAACCCTGGGTAGACAATAATTTGAAACTCATAATTCTAAAGTTAAATAACCCCGTAAGGAAAAAAAATAAAATAAAAAATAAATAAATAAAAATAATGATAATCAATACCTTAAGTGACATAGATGAAATCCTCATGTCCTTAGAGCATCGTGTATTATCCTCTTAATGTGTCGATTCACTGCCACAGTGTTGCTCGTGACAGATGCTCCATCTCCGGTCCCAAATCCGTTGGATCTGCTCCTGGCAGCTGCACGGTGTATCCTCTCTTTCTCAACTCGAGCGCAGCCTCCCGTGCGCTGCCGTAGGTGCGTACGCCCGTATCCCAATAGATTCGAATTTTGTCAAGCGGTGTTTGGAATCTGACGCCTTTTTCTTTCAATGCCCTCTTGATGTTTCCGTATTCCCGACGTTTCTGGGCCACCTCTGTGGCATAATCATGGTCAAACAATATATGCTGACCTTCGTACACCACTTTGCCAGCCCAGGCTCTTTTCAAGATGTCCTCCTTGCAAATATATTCCTGAAAGTTTATTATTATTGACCTGGGCGGCGCGTTCTGACCCGGTTTTCCCGTCAACGCTCTATGGGCTCGTTGTATCCGTAGTCTCATGTCATGTGGCAATGAAAGAGCTTTTTTCAGTAGATCCTCCACGAACTGTGGCATCGATTCACCTTCTGCTCCTTCCGGGACTCCATAAAGTCGAATATTATTCCTTCTGAATCGTCCTTCCAAATCTGTCGTCTTTCTTTGTATAGATTTGTAGTTTTCCATAACTTTAGTTAAGGCATCTTTCATGGCTGCGTTTAATATCTCCGCTTCCGCTATTCGTGTCTCTGCTTCCGTCAATTTACGCTCTAGTGAGTTAGCTTTTTCAGTATTTGCAGAAATACTTTGATAAACTTCTGCTTTCAATGATGCCAACTCAGCTCTCACGTCTTGTCTCAGCTCCTCTCTCATTTTTAGCATATCTTGCTTACTTTCAGTGCGAAATGATTGCAGCTCCATCTTGATGTCTTTTAGCATTGCGCTAACACTCTCGGAGTCCCGTCGTTGATCAGAGTTATCCATTTCCTTATATTCTTG
>NW_005194130.1:0-1107 GCF_000239375.1 Pundamilia nyererei | reverse complement strand
CTAATTGCCAGAAATGACCAAAGCACAAAGCTGTACTTAGCAAATTTTATAGCATGTCTTGTCTTGTTCTCTTATCAGTTAAAATTTTAGGAATGTTAGAGAAAAAGCTGCTCCTACCTCACAAACTGCTGTTATGAGCTCGTAGTGATGCCGTGTGCGTGAGCATGAAGCTCTCAGTGCACTGCTGACTGCTGGCAGATGGCGATCTACGTGGTGAACGTTGAAAACGACTCCTCCTGTTGAAGTAGTTGCCAGTTGTCCACAAGCGCTTGTTCTTCCTCAGATACTCCTTGTAGTTCTTGGTGAGCAATGTGTAGAGGAACGGGTTGATGCAGCTGTTGGAGTACGTCAGGCATGTGGTCAGGTAGTTGATGTTACGTTTGGCTTTGGTGGAGAGAGGCAACGAGGGGTGAAACTGACCCAGTAGTTGCCAGATCCAGAAGGGCAGGAAGCATGCCCAGAAGAGGAGCACAATTGTAAAGATCAAGTAGAGCACCTTCAAGGACATAAGAGCACAAAGAGGTGCCATCAGAGAGACTCAGATTTCACTTGATATTGGGATGTAAAATGCCAAGCTAATGTTAATGCATACATGCCAACCCTCCCGAATCCCGAATTTCAGTGCCCCTCCCAAAAATCTCCCGGAGCCACCATTCTCCCGAATTTCTCCCAATTTTTCACCCGGACAACAAAATTGAAAAACCATATCCCAGAATTCAAAGCGAATTCAAAGTTTCCAACAATGGCGGCAGCTACTTAGTTTTAATATTACTCTTATTTCTCTTTCTGTGTCGCAAAATAAACTTTTAACATATTGTCAGGCGAGAATGTAGCTGTGTAAACTTATATCTGAGCCGGCAAGAACAGCAAACCCCCTCTTTCACTACTCAGGTTAAACATGATAAGTCATTTAGATAACTTAAAAATGTTATTGTTTGGCTTTTTTCAGTGTTTTATTTGTTTGTGAGTAAATCGGTTTGGCTGAGATTAAAGTTATTAGATTAGATTAGATTAGATTAAATAAAACTTTATTAATCCCTCAAGAGGATTCGTCCGGGGTTTTCACACAACTGAATAAACGTCAAACAGAAAACTGATTAAACAGAA
>NW_005194129.1:0-1107 GCF_000239375.1 Pundamilia nyererei | reverse complement strand
GTATGTCATGAACCTTCAAATCAAACATGAATTACAATTTGATTTGTTTATTGGGTCACAGTGATGCATTAAGAACGATTTCAACAATGACTGCAAAACAAACTGCCTTTACATAATAATCAGAATTTAGCAAGCTGCCCGGGGAATATCAGATATTTACTAAATAAAATATCACACATGTGAGAGGGGGTCTCATAACTGCACTTACAGGGAAAAACAATAAGGCCATTTATTAAAACATATTCCACACTCACATTAACAATTCCCACTTCACCTGATGACACAACACACAAATCATCTATGCTGAGTAGTCATGTAGGATTCATGACATTTTACAGGCTGCAGTGTAGCTGCCACAGCTCGCTTTTTGTTTTTAACTGAGCATCTACATTTGCACAACCTGAGGACAACAATAGGGAAAAGACACGCTCTGACCACTTCAATAATAATAATAATAATATAAATAAATAAATTGTTTTGAAAACATACTAGCTGTAATCTAATATCTAAAAAAAAAACCACACAGTTTATCAAATCCAGAAAAGTTATGTCACCACTGAATCATACTCCAAGATAGTGAAACTGCAACTTCATACACATCTTTGGATTCTCAAACAAGAAAACTCAGACATTAATTGTGTTTGTTTTATCTGCGCCACTCTAATTTTCATCTCCCTGGATCTCTGCAAACCGTTTTTTAAATGTGGTCCAATTAAGCCTATTACACAAATGTCACAGAAATCATTTCCTGAGCACAAGTTATTCTCAGCGCTCTCTTTACCGTAGCTCTGTATTGGCAAGATGTGACGCTATGCTTCTTACTGGGCAATTTCCCATGACATTTGCCACCATCAATCATAATTGGTCGTGTTGTGCAACATAAAGTCACTTAATGTCAATCTACTTACTAGAGAGCAGAGTCGTTCAGCTCAAACTCGTATCCTCGGGCTGCAGCTGCTCGGACTCCTTGGTCGGACCAAAGTGCACAGAAAGCATGAGCCATAAAAGGAAGGAGCTCCTGATCGTCCCCCAAACACTGGCTGCAGGACAGGATGGAGCGAGCATGATCCTGATAGGGACAATATTGTTAAAAGGAAAAAAAGAAAG
>NW_005194128.1:0-1107 GCF_000239375.1 Pundamilia nyererei | reverse complement strand
AACACATTTAAACATATAAATCCAATGAACAAAACATGAATTACTATTGATTTATTTCTTAATATTTCAACTACTAATTGTTTCAACCTTACATATCTAATAAACTGAACTTAAATGCGAGAGTTGCCTATGACGGCAGCTACACCTGCCATGAATTGGAAATTGCTGGAACACTAGCATCACTGTCCACAGTGTTTTGCAACACTATTGACTGAGAGGGTGCCAATAAAGAAAGAAGCTCCTGCTCCAAATCAACACCTTTGAGCTCAGCTGCAATTTCCAGTTTACCAGATGGACAAGCCAAATACCTTCTGGAGAAAAGCTTTATGGTCAGACCAGTCAAAGATTGAGCTGTTTTGACACATTTACAACAGGTATGTTTTGGGGTAGTAAAGGTGAGGCTTTCAAACATAAGAACACTGTCCCAGGTGTCAAGCATGGTGGTGGTAGCATCATGCTTTGTGGGAGTTTTGCTCCCAGTGGTACTGTTACATTTGTAAGTGGACAGAATAATGAAGAAGGAGAACTACTACCAAATTCTTGAAGGCAGAATTATGCCAGGAACTTGTAGATGGCTACCAAAAGATTTTGGTTAGATGCTTTTGGAAGCTTTTGCTTAGGGACAATCAAATATTAGTGGTGGGGTTTTCTGTATATATTTGATTTATTTATATAAAGACATGGCTGTACAATCATTACACACTGGAAAAAGAACAGTTCAAAGAAATCATTAAAAGCTTAAAATTACACTGGTGGCCATGATGAGTGTATATAAACCTCTGACCAGAATTAACAATGTCTTTACACGGACTTTTGAAAAAGAAGGTTTTCACAGGAATCTGATTTGTGAAAAACTAAGCTTATCCCACAGTAACTCAGAGGCTAAGAAGCAGCCAAGTGTTGCCATAATTATCTTGTTGGTGGAAAGGCTGCCAGGAAAAGAAAATGTCAGGTTTGTAAAGTTTCATCTGAACAAGTTACAACTCTCTGGAACAATATCCTTTAAACAGAAGAGACCAAAGTGGAGATGTCTGACCATAATCCATCCATCCATCCATCTTCATCCGCTTTATCTGAGGCCGGGTCGCGGGGGCAGCAGCCTAAGCA
>NW_005194127.1:0-1108 GCF_000239375.1 Pundamilia nyererei | reverse complement strand
ACACAGTATCAGTGTCCTGCCATGAATCATAACGTACTGTGATCCACAGATTCAAGAGCCCTCAAATCAGTTATGCTGAATCACATATTTCCCTCAATATCCTTTGTATGTGACAGAAGCCAATTGGGTGAGGGGTCTTTTGCCCACCTATTCTGGTTTTGCCCCACTCTTAACCGCATTCTGGTCTGCAGTGTTTCAGTGGTTTTCTGGATAATTTTTCTGTAACATTGCAATAACATTGCAAATCAAAATCTGGCAATATTTAGATGCTCCTCAGAGTCACGTCAGCTGGCGCTCTATATTCAGATGGCTGTGCACCTTGGGATGGAGGTGGCAAATAAACTCATCCTACTGACTTGGAAGTCAGCTACCCAACCAAGTTTTGAACACTGGCTCAATGAGATGTCTGTTCTACAACTGAAAAAGCTTCAACTAAATACAGTTGGTACTAGAGACAAATTTGGGAGGATGTGGTGGCCTTTATTGGCTGAGTGTAACATCAATCTGCGCTTATAAGAGCACTTTATGTCAACTCATTTTATGTCAGCTTTTTCTGTAGAGTGATTTGCTAATTCATTTGTTTATCCGAGGGTTCCTACTGTGACTATAACCTCTGTTTCTGTACCTTTTCTTCTTGTTGAACTTTCTCATGGTCTGGCAGCCGACATATTTGTCTGTTTCTTGTTTGAACTGTTTTTAATTAATTTTTTTATTTATATTCTCTACTAAACTGCTAAATAAGATATTGCTAAAAAATAGGCTTCAAATCATAAAAGCTCACCTCAATGACAAGAAGAGGACTTTCAGAATGGGCAACAGAGGTGAGAATGGTTCAGGCACTACTGAAGGACAAGGTCATAGAGGGTAAGGACGACTCCAGGAGAAAGCTGGAGTGGAAACTCCAGCAGAACAGCATGAGAGAGGCGTGACATGGCATGAATCACCTAATTCAGGCCCATCCAACAGCAGAGGAGCTGGGGACAATGAGGACAGAGCCAACGAGCTGAATGTGTTCTTCAACAGATTCAACACTGCAGTGAATGCTCACTCCCCTACTGACTTACCTGTAGTCAGCCTGCGATCCACAGCCACGCCACTCTCTCTACAC
>NW_005194126.1:0-1108 GCF_000239375.1 Pundamilia nyererei | reverse complement strand
AAACAGCACAAAGACACTTCAAAGTGATTCTACTGTAGAAGCATGAACAGGTAGAAACCTGCAGCCTGACTGCTCATCACTTTGTTACCTGTTCAAGTTCAGCAGCAGCAGCTCACTTTATCACGGTGCTGGTCTGGGGTCAGTGTTTACTCAGCTTTAACCTCACTCTGGGTTCTTGGCTAGCTTAGCGTTAGCTTAGTGTTAGCTTAGCGTTAGCTTAGCATTAACCTGCTGTCAGGTGTCTCCTGTCTAAATATTAATCACAGTGACATTAAAGGAGGTAAAGGGCTGTGAGGTCATCACGTACGCTGCGTCCTCTGTGGGCTCTGAGTGAACTCAAAGTACAAATTACAAGTACGGGAGAGTGAGGTAAGATGAGCCAGTGGGTAAGTTGAACCACCCCTTGTATCTAGGTAACTGTGTTCATGTTTTGTCATGTGACCATAAATCCAGGAAGCACTCATCATTTCCATCCTGCTATGTTAAAGAGGAGCACATTGGAGAAGGGGTAAGTCTGTATTACACAAAAAAATGTTTTTTGCTTGTCAAAGTAAAATTTCTGCATATCAGGTAAATTGACTGTAATATTAAAACAAATGTATCCGTTTCTAAAATGATATATTATACATGTTTCTAAAATATAATATCATCTGAAGAAGTTTTCTAAAGATTAGCCTAAATTGCTAAGCTAGCCTGTTTTTTTCAAAATGGTGGCTATGGGGCAAAGTGAGCCAAAGGCTATGGGGTAAATTGATCCAATGGTTCAAACTACCCCACCATAAGGCACTGAAATTTATTTAAGGCTCTGACTTATTAAATAGTATTTTAGTTCAGTATACTGAACCCTTTTGTTGTATTTGTCATATGTTAACTATTATAGAAAAGATATCATGCCAAGGACCTACAGACGGAAGACCAGCTGGGGCTCAACACCTCTGGAGGAGATTGAAAGGGCAGCGAGTGAAGTCAAGGGAGGAAAGTCCATAAGATCAGTGGCTAAAGAAAGACAAATTGACAGGTCAACACTCATGAGATATATTAAAAAGAGGGACACATAGGAGGTCAAATCGGTTGGCTATAGTGGAACAGCTTCAGCAAAGAGAGTCTT
>NW_005194125.1:0-1108 GCF_000239375.1 Pundamilia nyererei | reverse complement strand
CCTGATGTTGATGAGCAGAAAGGTAGGGTGAGCCTGAGGCAAAACTTTCTGTTGACCGCAGCTTGAATGATTTTGATGTATTTTAACTGTAACTTGATGGTTTTTGTATATTTGTGCACTAATTGATACCATAGACTAAGTTGTAATTTGACATTGTAGTTAGTGCAGTTATTGGTAAATTGCAGTTATTTGTTTGTGCAATCTGTGCATTTGTTTAATAGTTAATCCCATGTGCTGATTTGTATATTGGACAGTTGCATGTGGAATAAAAGGAGCAAATGTTACAGTGTATTTTATGTGTTCATTGCTGCGCGTCATCTGTGTCCTCATGTTTAGCCTGCCGCGGCCATAGGTTGGAGGAGCCGCAACAGTTATAACAGCCATGAGTCATACGGATACTCATGGGAACACCTATCAGGTCAGGACTCACCATGGCACAGGGATACACTGATTAGCTAGAGTCATATCTAGAGCAGGCTTTCTTTGTCAAGATGATCCCACACTGCTTCAATAATGCTGAGGTTCAGGCGTTAGGCCAATACATTCTCAACCCGGCACATAAAACACAGACGATTGTGACGGGTTGTCGGTATTTTACACGCTGTGAATGATAATGCTCTGGTTATGACTGATTGTCAGAGCTGGTGTAGAAAGAAGAAGACAGTGGACATATTTACAGTGAGGTCAGTGGACAACAGTTCAACCCAAGGGCGTAGATTTGGTTGTGGCATTGGTGGGGACGGATGATTCAACCACCGAACCCTGCCCTGTTTCTTTTTTTTCCCCCCTTTTTGTCTTCGCTTCTTGAGAAAAGGAGAAATATACTTGCCTACATATGCTATTCTACATGCTTTTAAACCATTTAAAATCACAATTCATAGTTTTATATGTGAATTATATAATGTTAAATTACTATTAAACAAATGATTGACTAAGTATTTTAGGCTTTAGTTCACTTCAGCCATATTCCATATAAATCTGGTATACAAACATAAAACTAGCTTCAAATACAGTCATGACAATAAAAGAATGACTTTAAGGACTTAACAACATTACTTCAGTTACACCAACATCTCTTATTAGCACTAAGGGAACACTGAGTGACCTG
>NW_005194124.1:0-1108 GCF_000239375.1 Pundamilia nyererei | reverse complement strand
GCAATTAAACATTAGAATCATCCAATAAAGAACTTATGAGAAACATGCAGTATTTATATGAGTGTAACAGCCAGGATTAAATTACCCCTGTCTATCGTGACATGTCAAAACTATTGCGTGGAAGAAAAAAGAATATTTTGCCAGCAGAATGATAAAGCATCATGTATCATTTTTTGAATCATGTTTTTTAATTCAATTGCAGAATTGGTAAGTAAATTAAATACGGCAACATACGGTAGCCATCTCATATCCATATAGCAGCACATATGTTTAAAATGTATTTTTAAAACAAAGAAATGAGAATGTATGCATGAGCACACATAAATCAAACTGCACTGTGTATTAAAAGTTCATCTGTGGATTATGCATTAATGAATTAGTAGATTTTGGACTGTTAATTGATGGAAGATTAGACTAGCAAACAGAAACAAATAATTAATTGTAAATTATTTTAGCATGATGTTTTCTTTTTTCATTCACGATTATGAAATGAAAAAACAAACAAACATCAAAGTGTGACTTTTTGTTCAGCTGATTGAATGAAATATTAGCTTAATATAATATTATGGCCGGTGGTTGTCTGATCTCTTTAAACAAATATATCCAATGAGTGTGACCTAATATGATAAGATGATAATTGCACTACAATCAGGCAAATAGCTATTTTTGTGATATATGGCTATAAATTAAGAGTCAGAGAGCATATCTGAGAAGTCCATAGTATAAATAGTGTTTTTAGGCTCAATGGTCCTGTTGACCATTAACATCTGTTATCTTGTAGCTCAGCTGATAGCAGAGGAGGGACAAGAGTGAAGGTGAAGGGCCCAAATGAGACTGGAAACACAAGGTAAGTTTAAATGTATATACTCTGACCACAGGCAATGATTGTACACCATACATCTTTAATAATGTTAAAAATCAGAAATGGATGCACACGTTTCAATTTATTTTAGGTTCTTTTTTTATCCACAAAGTTTAAAGAATTATACATACAGGTTGTTGCCGGTTGCTCTGGTATATTGTGCAAAGTGAATGAAATAATGAAAAAAGAAAACTAGCTCCAAATTTTTCAAATTCACCTCTAACCAATAGGTAGACCAGGGGTGGG
>NW_005194123.1:0-1108 GCF_000239375.1 Pundamilia nyererei | reverse complement strand
ACTATACCTTTCTAATGTGACGTTGTTGTCCCTGGCTCTCTTTCTCTCTCTCCCCTTCCCGCTCTGTTCCTGTGCTACTGCGAGTGTAACTACCGCCCCCCCTCTTCCCAGCGCAAAGCACAAGGCTTGCGTGTGGAGTGAAGCGGAAAAAAAGTGCGAGAGAGAGGGTGAGAGAAAGAAAAGAAAAAACCACGGCTCCCAATGAGGAGCCAGCTTGCGTCGTTCACTTCAAATATTCTCTAAGAGCCGTTTCGTTCGCCACCGACACATCACTACTAAGTTGGCAACACTGTGATGATCTTCTAAAACAAAGGGGGGCCTAGCAAAACATTTCGGGAACCACTGCTATAAGGATTTACTATACATGTGTTGGGAAAGTCAGCATCACAGTATACTTTGTTTAATTTAAAACAGGAGAAAGAGGTAAACAGCACATTATCATTCTTACTCTTTGGTCTTTGTAAATTTTGATTAAACAACAATAGCACACATCCCGTACATGCTATTGCTATTTATAGTGGTTTAACCTGTCAAGGACAAAAACAAAAGAATTCTGTATCAAAGCTTGAAATCATAGCTTTCCTGGATTTCCTGGATTGGTGGCATGATAGTTAGTGCTGTTGCTTCACAGTAAGAAGGTCCTGGGTTCAAATCCACAATCTGGCTAGTTTGCAGTTGTTTCTCTTTGGGTATTCTGGTTTCCTCCCACAGTTAGAAGTCATGCAGTTATTAGAGTTAGGTTAATTGGTGATTCTAAATTACCCGTGAATGTAAATGCAAATGGTTGTTTGTCTCTATGTGATAGACAGATGAGCAGTCCAGGGTGTACCCTGTCTTGTAACCTATCACTTCAGGGTTATTTCCCAGCCCCCCTGCAACCAGGATAAAGATAGGAGGATCGTAGTTGTTGTAGAGCCATTCACATTTTATGGTAACCAGACTCTAGACATTATGTAATATGAAGACAACATGTAGTATTTAAGTGACCAAGTTGTATTGGGGTAAAAGGTTTTGAATAGTGTTGAAATAAAATGACAAAATTGTGAAGGATTCAAATATTCTAAGAACTCAACTTACTTCATCTAAACATGTTTCAATCGCATTTTAT
>NW_005194122.1:0-1108 GCF_000239375.1 Pundamilia nyererei | reverse complement strand
GAAACCGTGACCTAGGACAAGCTGATGGCATAAGATGTAAGTACAACTCCTCCGGTTTCATATGCAAAAAAAAATTTTTGCGCTAGCTTACGTGGTTGCAGTGCTACCGGGATTTAAAAATAGTTGCGCAAAACAGAGCGTGCCAGCTCCGATCGGCTCTAAAGGGTTAAACAGAGTTTGGCACGTTGGCAATTAGCGATACAGCAGCTGTATCGATCACGTGACTTTTTCTTAAAGCGACGCACGCACCGATACAGGCATCGCTAGGTGAGCTTGATACATGCGTCGATGCGTCAGTGTTGCTGGACCCATCACTACTGTTACCACTTCTCTTTTTACATATACGAATAATTTAGGTTATACACAAATGATTAAATGTGACCAGCTGTAACTCAAGTTCTTTTCCTTACACAGGTAGGGTGGCCGGTCCCCCTGTCTGTTCACCTTTCACAAGCAGTCACTTAAATACTAACTCAAAAAACCTAATAAAAAATGTGTTTTTCTTTATTATATAGTTTATAAATGCCAATCAGTCAAATTAATAAAAATACAAGTAAGGGTAATGGAACCCCTAGACGAAAGCTCGTTTTGCAGTATATTTCACAATATGAAAAGGTCATCATCCCGGAGTCTTCCTGCGCTGGCCTGCCTTGTCTGACTCTCTTTCTTACTCTTTTTCTCCCTGCTTTTGTATGTGTGTTTATGTTTTGGGGCGTGTTTTTTTTATTTAGCTCTTACAGCATCGGTTTCCCTCCAGGCTTCCCCACCCAGATGTTAAACCTTGCCAAAGATCTGCAATATTAACCAGTCTGGTCCTCATGGGGTCATCAGAGTGACTATTTTAGCCTGAACCACTCCCTTAGTCATTGTAAGATTGTTGCACTGGCTTGAGGTTTTGTGTTGTGGATTCTGTCCTGGTTATGTTTTACATCAGTTTGTTGTCTTTAGTGCTGGCTAGATGCTGAAGTACCATGATCAAAGCTTGACATCTGAACCACAAAAACCTTTTCAGATCGTTCTAGCCTTACTGATTACAGAATTTCTTGGAGGTTTAAATGTTAAAGTGCTAAAGTCACACATTATAGATTTAAATAAAAGTGAAAAAAAA
>NW_005194121.1:0-1108 GCF_000239375.1 Pundamilia nyererei | reverse complement strand
GGCCTTGGCTCCCTGTTTTATCTCCTCCTGATGAGATGGGGCAGAAAACCTCTCCGGTATGCTCTGTTCTCTTCTAATCAGACAAATAAGGCCATGACTCTCTGAAAACAGTATTTTTATACCTCAGCAGTATAATGCATCATAAAACAATATCACTCATTCACAATAAATCAGCAGTCTAATGTAATACAAATCAGTTTAATAACTGTAATAGTTGTCACCTTCTTCGAAGTCAGGAGAATAATGCAAACTAAAACTACATAATAATTTCACTATCTTTAATTAGGGGTATAACGTGGATAAGATAATATAATAATCTCACACCATGAACTGACAGATTTCCTTGCTGAGCTCAAAAACTATTGAGAACTTTTTCCCAACTCAGCCAACGGAACTCTGTATGATAAGGAATGTCACCAAACTCTGAATCATAGAAGGATGAAATTGACGGTGATTTAAACCTTTAAACTCAGATAAAATTTACGGTTTGTGTTACAGTGATCGTTACATGCTCCATTTATAGGACTTTACCACACAGCCTGGTGTATGATGCAGGATTGGATTTCATGTGTTACTGTTTAGCCTCAAATCAATTTGATCTTTGAAGCCCGCAGTGATGAAATAACTCCCCTCAAATGCCTTAAACCAAAAGTAACAAGCCTGTGTTGAAAATGTAAGGAGTAGAAAATACAGATTTCTTTTTTTTTTTAATGTAGCGAGTAAAAGTAAAAAAAACGTCAGGATACAGTCAGACTCTGACATCATCCTTCACTGAACCAAGCTAGTAACTGTTACATTTGATTTATTATTATCGAATAAATTAGACAATTATAGAAATATATAATAGGAAACAAACAGGAAATATAAAAAAGTACAGACCTGGTAAACATTTATTACTATTCTGAGTTTGTTAGCATTAATATTTGTGTACAAGCAGGAGGGATGGGCATGATTTTAGAGTGTTTGAACAATGATTAATTATCTTTAACACCAGGTTGGATGTAATGTGTTACTACTACCAGTAGGTGGGGATAAGAGACCTTTAAGGTGTTTGGTGCCACACTCCACCTTCAGGTTTAAAACTAGTGTTAATGGAGGGAGTTTGAAG
>NW_005194120.1:0-1108 GCF_000239375.1 Pundamilia nyererei | reverse complement strand
ATATAGTCTGCCACAGCTGCCCTGGGGCAGACTGACATAAGTGAGGCTGCCATAACGCGCCATCGGCCAGTCTAGTTTTATATGTAAAAACGGCCATTGTTTTTCAAAAACAAGAGGACTGATTTGCCAAGTTTTTGGTGGCTTTAAAGAACATTCTAGAGAAGTGAAAAATGTTCCTTGAACAAAAGGTCCTATGCTTCTTCAATAAGTCACTGCTGATCACCGCTGTTTCATTGTTACAATTAATGACAATTATGCCTTTGTAAAATACAGCAAATAATAATTTTTATTATAAAGACTTATTCCTTAAACAAGATGAAGAAAATACTGCGTCAAATGCATAATACATAAAAATAATTTGTTAAAGTGTTTGCTTCTGTTTAAAAGAGTATAAAGATGGTGACCTCTAATCTCTACTTCTGGCTATGATATTATGTTATGTGCATAACAGAAAACAACGTTGTGCTGAATACTAAAGACATGCGAAACAGGTGAGAAGAACAAATTTACACATGAATATGTAAAGCGAAAGACAATAGAATAAAATTAGAGAGGCATGAAGACATTTCTTTTTTTTTTCACAAGTTTCATTAAAGTGAGAAAATTATTGAAGCTTGTGTACATACAGAGAAACGCTGCCCTCTTTAATTAAGTACATCTATGCCAATTTTAAACAATGAAAATATCTGTTAGAGTTAGACAAACTCAGAAACAGTTTTTGTTAACAGTTTACCTTACATTACCTCAAAAAGCACAGAGTATCTGGTGAAAAGTTGCTGTTATCAATTGGCAATTACTAATTAATGTTATTTGCGGCCAGTGTTGGGGAGTAATGGAATACCTGTACCTGCCTTAGGTATTTAAAATACAAAATATGAGTAACTGTATTCTGCTACAGTTATTGTTTAAGCAGCGATAATTAGAATATAGTTACTTTGTTGAAATAAATGGATTACACGGCGGCCTTTTTCCATTTTTTTCCCCAAATTGAATCAAAACAACAGAATTTGAATTAAAAGAACAGAATTTGAATCAAAACAATGGAATTTGAATGAAAACAACAGAATTTGAATGAAAACAATGGAAGTTTAAAACAAACAACAGAATT
>NW_005194119.1:0-1109 GCF_000239375.1 Pundamilia nyererei | reverse complement strand
TGGAAATGCTGTCTCACCCGTTTGGTAATTGATTTGTAAACTGCTGTTCACAAACGTTGTCCATCTAATCTGACTGAGTTGGAGCTGTTTTGCAAAGAAGAATGGGCAAGAATTTCTCTAGATGTGCAAAGCTAGTACATAGCTAGAGACATACTCTGGCAGCTGTAATTGCAGCAAAAGGTGGTTCTATAAAGTATTGACTCAGGGGGCTGAATAATTACGCACACTCCACTTTGCAGTTATTTATTAATAAAAAATGTTTGGAATCACGTATGATTTTCGTTCCACTTCTCACGTGTGCACCACTTTGTGTTGGTTTTCACACGGAATTCCAATAAAATTGATTCATGTTTGTGGCTGTAATATGACAAAATGATGAAAAGTTCAAGGGGGCCGAATACTTTTGCAAGCCACTGTAGGTAAACCGAGACATATGTGAAGCATACAGTGGGTCTGTGTAATGGCTTATTGGGTAGAAACAGGGTCTAAACCAGGGGTGTTTTATACAATTATATCTGGCCCACAAAGTAATTTCATATCTCAATTATTAATGTCTCCTTGTATGTGGGAGCCGAATCTTGAGCCCTGCTGAGAAACAGTGTTGGGGAGTAACCGAACACATGTACTCGCGTTACGTATTTAAAATAGAAAATGTGAGTATTCCGTTTTTTCTAGGGTTTTTGGGTCAAAATATGTCATATTGTGTGTGAAGCTGGTATACAGTATACAGTACTATGCAACAGTACTATCATCCCAGACTTTCTTGGCATTTTGTAAAGTGGTCTGGAGCAATAGTAGTTCCCCAGGCTTTCCTGTCTGTGTGCGTGGGTGTGTGTGCCATTTAACACTGACTTTTGACTCATTCAAGCATAAAAAAGTCCTCTAGCTCAAAATATGAACCAGTGTTTCGTCTGCATATAACAAAAAACTTAATTCAATTCAATTTTATTTATATAGCGCCAAATCACAACAAAAGTTGCCTCAGGGCGCTTCATAGATACAGAGAAAAACCCAACAATCATATGACCCCCTATGAGCGAGCACTTTGGCGACAGTGGGAAGGAAAAACTCCCTTTTAACAGGAAGAAACCTCTGACAGAACCAGGCTC
>NW_005194118.1:0-1109 GCF_000239375.1 Pundamilia nyererei | reverse complement strand
CAATTTTGCTTTAAGTTATAAAGTTATTTTGTTATTTACATAAGGCCTAATAATTATCCTTGTTGCTGTTTTAGAGAGGAGCGGTGCTTCAAAGGATAGTTGCAGATAATCTGCAGATTATACAGTACAAATAAAATGTTCACGTTTCTCCAACGTTGTCTTCCCAACAGTATCACTAACATCTACACTGGATGGCCGGGAAGTGTTCGCGATGTCTTATTGGGCGCTTCTCCGGCGCTGATAATTGTTGTCTGTCTTGTGTCAGTGACGTAAAAGACGGCTTTAATGCGACATGACCGTTCAAACAGCAGTCGCTTTCTAAAACATCAGATATGTATCGGATTCAGCACCACATACGAAAGTGACCCAGATCGGATTTGAAAATATCGGACTTGTGCCGTTCACACTGTCACACCATGATCGGATATGGGTCGCACAGGGTCAAAAAAGTCAGATTTGATGCGGTTTCGCCTGCAGTGTGAACGTAGCCTTAGTCATCCCACAGGAAATAAAAACAGTTTCTAATTTCTTTCTGTTGATATATGCAGCTGTTTACTGTTATTTTTCTGATCACTTTCTTTTTTTGGCAGAAAGCTGGAGACAAAGACAAAGATTTAAAATTTCACTTTGATTTCTTAGAAAAGCTCAGAGCATGTTACGGCTAAATTGAGCCAGCTAATGGATGTTTGCTTTCAAATACATAGACAGTGCAGGAAACCATTCACAAAGAAGAAATGGGAGTAAACTAAGTTTGTATTGACTTACTGATTTTGAAAATGCATGATAATTGCTAACAGCTTGCTTATGTCTTTGCTTTCTCTCTTCCTTTCATCTCTCTCCGTCTCTCCTCTTTGTGGTGTGTGTGCACGTCTAACTTGTTGGCTGCTGCTCTGTGTGTGTGTGTTTGTGTGTTAACATGAAAGGTCCTAATAGAAAGATACTGCTGGACTTGCTGTGTAGTGTAGGAGTACAGCGTTGCCTCCCTCCCTCCCCCGGCAGTCCTCCTCCTCCTCCCATCTCCAAGAAGGTCAAGCCTCAAGGCATAGGTAAAATCACCACCCCCTCACCCCTGCTCCTCCCTCATGCTTCTCCATTTCCATTTTTCTGTC
>NW_005194117.1:0-1109 GCF_000239375.1 Pundamilia nyererei | reverse complement strand
GCACAACACAATGTACTGTAAAAAATAAAAAATTTAAATTTAAAAATTTAAAAAAATCAGTGAAACAGTCCGCAAAAGGTGAACCGCGTTATAGTGAGGGACCACTGTACAATAATTTCAAGTAGCACTGCTGATATATGAAATGGTGAGTTTTGAGGTTGTCTTCAAACACGTGCATTGTACTAGAAAAAGGTGTTTGAAGGATTAAAAATGTAAAAAGTAATGACTAGTTTATATTTATGAAAAAAACTTTATGCAGAAAAAGTAGCAAAGAAACAAAAACATAACACATAGACACTTTTGCCACGAACAAGCTGAAGGGATGGTGATTTTTTTTTAATAAACCCAGAGTGTTAAAAAAAACACTTAGAACCAATTTTATCAGCAGCATGAATAGTAAAAAAACACAATTTCATTTTAGCTGTCAAAGTCGATTTAACTGGTTACGTGTTTCCGGTAAGTGTGGAGGTCACGTGTTTCCGGTAAGTGTGGAGGTCACGTGTTTCCGGTTAGTGTGGAGGTCACGTGTTTCCAGTTAGTGTGGAGGTCGCAATATGGCGCTCCCCAGTGGCTGCAGCCAGACGCTCTTGGGATATTTGGGGAAATCGACGGCGCATTTTGAGTATGCATTTGAAGCATCAATGGTTTGAAGTACACTTCGAATTGGGACAGCCGTCGTCGCGTGGCGGTGACGTAATCGCACTTGAAATGCGTACTTCAAGCGTGCAGACCCTGAATTGGGACACAGCCATAGTCTATTCCTCGCTAGCTGCTGCCCATCATCCACCGTTGTTGGTAGAGCTATTTAATGGTGTGGCTGAGTGACAGACAGCACTGGATTATTGCACCAAGCCTGGTAGTGACTCGAGCTCAGCGAGTGTAAAGAAAGTGTTCGATAACGGAGGGAGGCTAATCGTGTCTTTTTTGCCTTTTCCCAGGAAGCGAACGAGACAGAGAGACGGAAGGGGAGACTTCACTGATTCACGGGAGTTTTGTGGACACACGAGGGGAGACGGGGAGAGAAGCGCTGAAGGGACTTGCACTGTGGATAACTGTGGATTGGCTTCACTGTAAATAAAGACACTGTTCAACTTTAACGAGAGGTCCGC
>NW_005194116.1:0-1109 GCF_000239375.1 Pundamilia nyererei | reverse complement strand
GATGAATGCAAAGAAAACACACTGACAGTTTTGCAACATCTAGCAGAGCAAGGCCATAAAGTGTCACAGCATAAACTACAGTTGTGGAGCAAGGAAGTAACATACCTTGGCCACAAACTGACAGGACAAGGCAGGCAGCTGTTAAACAGCAGAAGAGAAGCTGTACAAAACGCTCCCAAGCCAATTACCAAACAACAAATGATGAGTTATTTAGGTCTGTGCAATTTCTGTAGATGCTGGATTCCAGAGTTTGCACTGCTAGCCGAGCCACTACAAAACCTCATTTATGGTAAAGACCTAGCATTAAAAGACAAAATACAATGGACCCCAGAAGCGGAAAAAGCTTTTGTTGATTTAAAAATAGCATTGCAAACATGTACCGTCTTAGCATTACCAGACTATGAAAAACATTTTGTTCTCCATGTGGATGGTGCAGGAGGGTACATGAAAGCAGTCTTAACTCAAGCTTTTGGAGAAAAACAACGTCCATTAGCTTTCTACTCATGTAAACTTGACTCTGTAGCTGCTGGATTACCTACCTGTGTTCAGGCATGCGCAGCAGCAGCAGAGGCAGTTAAAAAATGTGCAGACATTGTTCTAGGACATAAGCTGATCATCAAAGTCCCACATGCGGTGACCTCTATTTTGCTCCAAGCAAACCTCTCTTTCCTCACACATGCTAGACAACTTTCTTATGTGGGGATTTTACTTTTGCAATCACACATCACAATAGAGAAATGTGGCCAGCTAAACCCAAGCACACTTTTGCCGACCCCTCAAGATGGGGAACAACATTGCTGCATTAAAAAATTAGAGGAAGACACAAAACCTCGCACTGATATACATAGTTCCCCCCAGAGCAGTTTCAGTAATGTTTTTGTGGACGGCTCAGCGTCAAAAGACATTTTCGGTAGAAATTGTCTGGGTTACGCGGTCACAACTGTTGATACAGTGATAGAAGCAAAAGCTCTCAGTTCCTCAAATTCTGCTCAGAGCGCAGAACTAACCGCAGTCATTAGAGCATGTACACTGTACAAAGACAAAGGTCAAAGTGTCAACATATATACAGACAGTCAATATGTCTATTCAGCAGTTCACCATTTCGCTAA
>NW_005194115.1:0-1110 GCF_000239375.1 Pundamilia nyererei | reverse complement strand
TTTCCAGGTGCCCTCCCAGTGTCCCTGACACCACACTTTGAGCCAACTGCACCATCCCTTCTCTGCAGCAGAGCCACAGACCACACCTCTGCCACAGTGATGTGGTCTGTACACACAGTAAAGTGTTTAATGCTTTCATGTCAGCTAATGGTAGCAAGCTTGGCTAGTAAGCAGCATTCATAAACTGTACAAGTATAACACCAAGATACACTTGGTGCTGTCATGGTACTGGGTCTATGACCCAGTGTTTTTTAGGTTTCTTATGTTCTCGTTTTAGTATTGTTTAGTTTCCTTCTTCTTCCTGGTTTAATCATTTGTATTTCTGGCTGTGAGCTTTTGTTCATTTAATCTGTTTTCATTTGTGCCTCCCTGCGTAGTCCATCATATATGTTCAGTTCTGTCTCTGTGGTCATTCCCTTGTGTTCCATCTTTTTTAGTTAGTTACACTTGTCTCACCTTGCCTGTCAGTTGTGTTTCCTTGTTTCTCTGCCAAGTGCGTGTCTCTGTGCATGTCTTATGTTTCCTGTTTTACTTTGACAGTCTCACGTCCTGTGTTCAGTGTTCCAGTCTTCCTCCCAGTCTTGTAGCTCCTGTGTCGTTATCCCTCTCTGTATTTTAGCCTTTTCTCTTCCTCTGTTCGTTGCCGGATCGTCTGCTGTCGTCCCCTGTATCTCCATGATTCATGTTCCAGGCATTTTCAGGTTTTCATGCTTTAGGGTTCTCCCAGTTTAGGTTTTTGTTAATTCCAGCCCTGGTTGTATTATCGTTTATTTTTTATTTTCTTTTAGCCGTAAATAAAGGCTCACTTTCAGTTCAAGTTCTGTTCCATCTCCAGGGCTTGCGTTTGGTTCCTCTCACTCGACTTCACAACGGCCTCCACCTTCACCCCCTAACTGCATCTGGCTGGCTACCCGGCCGCTGGATCCGCCTTCCAGAGGGAAGCGGCATCCATGCCTCTGTTGCTCCTCGCCAAGTTCAGAATTGAAGACTTTCCAGAAGTAACCAGCTGTGGTGAGTGAGAAAGATGTTTTTCATACTCTTTCCATGGCTGGATGTAAAGGAATTGTTTATTCTGAGGCAGTTTATTCCAGCTCTATGCACTTAAAAGTT
>NW_005194114.1:0-1110 GCF_000239375.1 Pundamilia nyererei | reverse complement strand
AATATAGGAGGGGCTGGGCCACTTACTAGAAATTAGGTATATAACCTTAACTTTACTGTATTAAAGTTAGAAAAATCACTTAAAAGTGGTCAAATATGTTATATTGTTGAATATAATTAAAGACAAAACTGCCTTCATCGATTTATTCAGAAAAAGCTTTGGTAGCTCATTCTCAGAACAGCAGCCTCAGATGTATTCTTAGACAGAAGATTAACAGTACAGAGAAAAAACAATAAAGGGGAAAATGGGACGGGTACATTTCAAGTTTGTTATTTAAGTTATTAGGCTTAGCAACACACCTATTAACATTCGTTTGAAACGATTATCAACATTAACAGACTGAACTGGACTTAATAACAGGAGTCCATATAATTTTAGTGAATTATTCTGGTGAGTATCAGATGCGCAGGGTATGTAAATCGGGCCATCCAGCTGCAGTGCTGATCGCATGCCACTCGTGGCAAAAATCCAGACAAATGTCACTTGATCAAGGAGCAGATCTGCATCAGATGAGATCAGCTGACTACTTGTGCGTGCACTGTGCATATAAGAAAGTGGTGCGCAAAAGCAGGGTAGTGACATAATTGATGTGCATTATATTATTTGAATGATATTTGAAGTGTACCTGCACGTGCATGCTTATTAACACACACTGTTGAATATATTTTTTACTCACCTAAAGCGCTCGTGCTCTCGTCCACTCCCCGCAAAAAAATTAGCAGCTGTGTGGTGTCTGTGGCATCGGTGCTCTCATCGCATGCGATGTGGTAAAAATCAAACGCACAGCTTTATCAGACAGTTGTAGTTTAATGTTGGCTGATGAGTCTTCAATGCGTTGTACAACTGTATTTCTAGACATGCTGACGTTGTTGAAGTCCTGCACTTTTTCTGGGCACATTATTTCGCTGACTTTAACGAGGCCGTGTTTTATGAGGTCTCCATTTGAAAAAGGCTTGCCATGTCTTGCGATGAGTTGGGCGACCTCATAGCTGGCTATTGTAGCCTTTACCTGGATAATTTGAGCACGAAAAAAATACTGTTGCTGACCCTGCAGCATAGCTACCATTTGCTTTAATTTCTGCTCTCGCTCAGCACCAGTGTAAGATGCAT
>NW_005194113.1:0-1110 GCF_000239375.1 Pundamilia nyererei | reverse complement strand
TGTTTTTCAAATCACAAATTCACATCCAGGCACGATCACGTCTGCGCTCAGATTGGCTGAGTCACGCTGGAAGACGCCGAGGAGCACGTCTGCGATGCCGTAATAATGTTAAATTATTAATGTGCTAACAAGAACTCAACCTCCCACGTTAGCACCAGGTGTCACCCTGCAATGACTGCGCTCGCCACCGTTGCAAATGAAGCGCATGCAAATATGTTGTGGACTGAACAAAGCTGCTGGTTTAGACGATACGGTTCTGCTTTCTTTCCTGCTCCTTTAGCTCCTTGTGCAGTAACTGTCTGATTATACAGGTGCTGCAAGTTTTAACAGTTTAACAAAAATAATAATAATTTTGATCCTGCACAATCAGCTGCATGTTTCAAATGAAAGAGGCCTAAATGAGTAGATTCTTTTAACTAATACTCACAGCTAATGTCTGGATGAGTAAACCTGAGATCCCAGAGTGAGCTCAGTGGATCGCGTCCCCGACTGCTGTTACTAACATCCAGAAACACGACGCACAGAGTGGGAAACAAGCCAGAGGCCCGTCGCTGGACCGAGGAGCTGAAATTAATCTGCTATAACAAACGGATAGGTTTATTGCAGCAATCACAGTTTAACTGCCGGACCGTGAACTCCTCGAGTCTGCTCATTGAGCCCGAGTCAGAAGCTTTACTTCTGTGTACACAGACGCTGTCAACATTCATTACAGCCAGCTTAAAACATAAAAAGGATAATTAATACATGCAGTCGGGCTGGACGATGTCACGACTACGAGGTGACACATTAACCACATCTGCGTGTGGGTGTGTGCGTGGGAAAATGTAAAGATCCGGGCGGTATTGCATTTGGCACCGTCCCCTATGGGCGGCGCGGCGCTGCAGTGGTTAGCGCCGCTGCCTCACAGCCGGAGAGGTTTGAACCCGCTCATCATCCGTGGCCTCTCTCCCCGGACTGTGCATTCTTCTCGCTGTGCCTGTTTTCCAGTCCGTTTGCAGCTTTAGCTGGACAGACGCTTTAGGAAATGCCCGGGTGGATCATTTGGAACAAAAACAAGCTGATAATAAAAGTTTGTTTTAAAGTTATTTTTTAGAAATCTGTGACTTTTTA
>NW_005194112.1:0-1110 GCF_000239375.1 Pundamilia nyererei | reverse complement strand
GGCCAGGCTTTCATTACCTGTGAATGCTGCAGCATTAGATAAATTCATGAAAAAGCAGATGGCTGCCAGAGGCTTGCTGCCTGCAGTATGCTTCATCTTTAGTTGAAAACTAGACTCCTGCATACAAGTAATATGAAAGCTCTTTTTCTTTTTCTTTTTGCCTGTCAATAACTCTTTTGTCTTCTTTGTGGGGTAAAGAGAGAGCAACTGCTTTTGTTCAGGAGCAACGCATTTGTTTTCTCATTATCTGCACAGTGACAAAGAGAGACTATAAGAATACTTTCCCGGCAAGAAAACTAGAGGACAGTTTCCAAGGCCTTTGTTAGTTTGCAATTTATGGTTAAAATGTCTTCTCCATTGTAGAACAGGGTTGTCAGAAATTGCTTAAAAAAATAAAAATCAAGTTTCAATAATTAAAAAACGTAAAATATGGTAAGACTTCGCACTATCTGCCTCATGCAAACCAATACAACTACTACTAAATGTACAGTTTTAAACAGAGGTTTTTAGATTGCTGTGAATGACAAACCTCATTCTGCCAAATAGTCAGTTGGCACTCATTTGATTATGTGCTTCTGTGCTTCATCAGAGCGCGACCATAAGCATACACTTGAGCAGTTTACAGCCAAGTGTGAAATTTCTGGGACGAGAGTCAGCACCTTCATTTCTGAGGCCATGATTTGCTGCCAGAAAATAGGGGTTTGCTTGTTCTAGGTTGCCCCAAGTAAGGATGTACACACGAGTAAACACATAGTATACACAAGCGATTGGAAGGTGGAGCATGAGTTGGATTGGTACATGGGTGTGATGTCAGCAGTTATTTGGGCATTCTATTGGACTGTTGTAGTGAAGACAGATCTGAACCAAAAGGCGAGGTGTTTGATTTCTATCCACGTTCTAAACCTCATCTATATTCAGGGCGGAGCTGGACTAGTAATCTGTCGTACTGGGCATTTGCGACCCAATGGATCAGTATAATTTATTTTCTTTGGAGATGTAATTATAGAATTAAGTTCAATTCAATTTTATTTGTCAAACCAGCAACATTTATTCACAACAACAGTCGCCTCAAGGCACTTTATATTGTAAGGTAGACCCTACAATAATACA
>NW_005194111.1:0-1110 GCF_000239375.1 Pundamilia nyererei | reverse complement strand
GAGCTAATGTCATAGGTTGTATATAAAAGTTGGACTTAGTTACTTTGACAGTACTGACTGGGTTCCAGACTCAGCCTCAATGTTAGTGTTTTGGCACTGTCCATGTTGGGTTTAAGAGCCAAGAATGACCATATTTAGCTCAGAGGTTAAGTAATAAGTATGCTTATGAAGTAATTAATGTTAAGTACCAGGATAAGAAATACTAGAATTTCACCCACTGATATCTTGAAATAGCTCTACAGCTACCACACAGCAATTCTCATGTTTTGTCAACAAATTCGCCAAAAGAAGCCACCATGACAGGGATGAAGGCCCAGTTCAGAGATTTAAGCTGGTGGTGATGAAACCTTGTAGACAGGACTGTAGACAAAGTTTCCACAATCTATAGATGTTTCTGGTATTAAACAGCAATATTGTAGCCTGCTAGCTTGCACTCATTAGCAAAAACATTAGCATTAGTAACCTGTGCTTTAGGAATATTGAAAATTTAAAGCAACTTCACAGCAGTCTATCTACCTTATTTGATCCTGAACTGCAGTCACAAAATGAGTAATAGTGACCCTAGAGCAGAAGCTGATACTCACTGGGTATTTTCCACAGCCCATTTATTTGCTTTTTTTTTTTTTCATTTTCTAGAAAAAGCCAAACAAAAGCTCAAGAAGTGGCAAAAGAAACAATCAAATTTCTTCTCTTTAATGGGATCACAAGAAAAAACCTTTGCCTCCTCTAAACCTCAGCCAACTATGATACGTGTAATAAGCTGTGATCCATACATCACCAAGACCATCCAAAGTGAGCTGGAGAGGATCCTGCAGAAGCACCTGATAAAGAGGGAAGTAGACGTGCAGGAATTTTCAGCGCTTGAGCCCATGGAGCTCGAGGCTGTGCAGGCAAAAATCAGAGTCTTTGGAATAAGCCTGGAGCACAAGAAACATCAACATGACAAGAACAGCGCTGGAAATACGGTCAGACCAGAAGCAAGAGCTCAGACGGGGTCAGGAAAAGACGTCTATGTGCTGGAAGGCCTAAAAGAGGACGTTTTGAGTGTCACTGAACTCATAGGCAGAGCAACCCAAGAAGCACTTTTTAAAGACTTTCAAGATAAAGAAG
>NW_005194110.1:0-1111 GCF_000239375.1 Pundamilia nyererei | reverse complement strand
GTTCAACCGCGCAGTGCCTGTCTACGCGGACGAGAACAAGCGGGCGGTGTTTAACGTCCTGGGGTTCATGATGTCAAAAAGTCTATGGATCGCCGATAAAGCCAGAGGCGCACTGGACGTCATGATGACATCTGCGAGTTCGGAGGTTGCCGTGCATTGTAGTATGTGCATGCAACAGAGCGCTGTTCGCGTACATCTGAAAGACTCCGACGTTGACAACGCGTGCATAGCCTTCCCATTGTGCACAGACGGGTGCGTCTGCGCGCCCCTGGACACCATGTCGAACGACCGCCCGTATCGCGCAGTGTGCGCCGTGATGGCCTTGATTCGCCGCGCTTATGACGACAAACTGGACGGTATGCTGGAGTCAAATGCACAACTTGTCACAGACGACTTCGAGTTTATGCCGTGCAACAATCAGCAGCGCAACGTGTTCGTCGTGTCCTACGCTTCGCTAAAGAGACTGAGCGGTCTATACCAAGCGCTGAGCGAATACGCTGACACGTTCGCTATGGTGGACGCGAAGAGACCGACCATCAAGGTTCTGTTCGAGAGCTGCTGTGACACCATCGGGCTGGTGACGGGGTCTGTGGGTATCACAACAATATACGGCTCCAGCGTGTGCGACGTCTACGCAAACCTACGTTCTCATCATCACCAACATTCAGGCGTCGACGCCGAAGACGACCTGTCTCCATGTCAACTTGACGTCGGGTCGCAACTCACCCCGGACGTGATGTTGAGACAGATATCGTTGTCCTTTGACGCAATAGATCGAATGAATTTGGATGTGTGGCGAAGATATTTCTTCAGGGCCCCCCCGTCCACTGTGCTGATGAGCCGTGTGTTCTAGTGCTGTCATAATGTTCTTTGTGTGTGCTTTTTGTACAATACTTTTCACGATATGTGTGTGCGTATGTGTCTCATTTGTTTTCTTTTTGATTTGTACTCTGCGTGTGGTACACTGGAATTAAAAACAAGTTACGAAACGTCAGGTGTCAAAAATGGTTTTTAATTTGTCACAGGGCACACATACTCAAAGCCTGCTATGATAAACAAAGTGACACGTCAACGAAGTAGTCATTCAAAAATACAACACATAATGAGATTA
>NW_005194109.1:0-1111 GCF_000239375.1 Pundamilia nyererei | reverse complement strand
TCTGGTGGCTCAGTGTCCCTGTGCTGAGTGGAGTGTAAAGAGTGTCTCCTGTTAGAGACTCAACAAGTCTGAGCTCATTAAAATGTATACAAATGTTTGATTTCTCTTTCTTAGTTGTATTTTTCCACCATGGCTGATTAAGTCCAATAGTACTCAGTGTATCAAGTATTAAAGGCATTCAGCATCTCTCAATTTTCAATCATTCTATAAAAATAGCTGCTTTTAAAACTGAACCAATCACAGAAACATGAACTTACATATTGATCAGATCAATACGTACAGCTCTGATGTCACTAACATCTCCTTGAACTGATTTATGGCCCTCTGCTGGTGAGAAGGTGAACTGCATGATGTCAGTTTAATGAGCACAAATGACATGACAAGTGTTTTTAAATCTGCTTTTTCTAATTGTTCAGGGTCCTGCTCCAGCAAACAGCTTCAACAAACTCTGGGTTTCAAAATAAGACCTCAGTCTGAGTTTTTTAAAAAGCTCTTATTTTGGAGGGAGCAGACATTTAATATTCATGTTATCAGTCTATCAATAGGCGTTATTAGCAGTTATCAGCCCCATAACCTGCTAGCAGGCTCAGTAGGTCGTTATCACCAATTGGTGAGCGGGATCACTGTGTCGCTGTTGGAGGGACGACAATGAATCCAGATCCAGTACAGACAGAGTCCAGTTCACTTCACACGGAGACGGGCGCATAGCAGCTAACTACTGAAAAATGTATATTTAATCAGTTTGAATATGATTTTCTCATGAACAGAAACAGATTTCATAATGAAAAGGCTTCTGAACGTTACTCTTTTGCCACAAGCATCATCTGTATGATGGAAGTCGAGCCTGGAAATAGTTTGTTGCTAGCATATTACTTTAGCGTACGCTAAATTCAAAGCACACCATGAGAATGTTAATAACGTTACTAATGTTCAGTTACACTTTACTAGGTCACATCTGTGACACACGTTACTTAAATAAAGAAGGAAATATTTAAACTGCTATGAAGAACTTGTTCGTCTATAATATGTGAAACATGTGTCAAATGTGTCCATCATGAAAGATATCAGGTCATCTTGAGCCACAAAAACATTCCTATCATGAGGTAGAAGC
>NW_005194108.1:0-1111 GCF_000239375.1 Pundamilia nyererei | reverse complement strand
GTTCACAAAAGTTGCACCTAGAAACTTGATGTGATTGGACTTTAAAGCTTGGGCGTGAGGAGTCAGCAGTGTCGGCATTAGATTTATGGAAAGCTGACATTGATGTCTTTTACGCACCAAAACAAAATCCTACAAATGAGGAGCATCACTGAATGGGCTGTTTCTCTGACCCAGTTGGATGGCTCGAGAGGCTACAAATCCTGATTAATGTTGCATAATAAATCTTTTCCAAGCGTCTGCACCGGCCGTGTCTTTGCTCTTGCTCAGCAATTTATTGAGATATATTGATGGTTATTTAGCTTTCCGAGGTCAATTTTTTTACTTAAAGAAAACTTAAGTTAAAAACACAAGTGCCAAAAAAATAATTTCCTGGACACTTAATGTAAAGCAACAGGAAAGGAATGCAATGTCAGTTCCTGCATGAGAGCAGACTCGTGTGCAGAGCAGGAATTAGTTTCTTCCTCTTTGCTTTGGCCAGGCTTGCCAGCTTAACCAATGATACGCAACCTGAGTCAGCCGAACAGAAACATTTATGATTCCCCTTGCATCAGCACTTCCGTATATTCACGACTTTGACAAGACTATAAAAATCACAAAACAGTTTTTGAAGCGTCAGGCGTGTTTCTAGAGCAATGTTGCCGTTATTCTATGAGTTAATGCATTTGGCTCATCCCACAATCGTGGCTGAAGTACTGCGGAGAAGATTAGCAGAGGACTTTGCTCTGAAGTATATAACAAGCAAATAGCCTTTTCCACATCTGAGCTGTATGAAATTGAGAGATACTAAACTTATTCTCTTTAGGTCACGGTCTTCATTTTTTCTCCTGCCCGCGAGCTGATCCGACACATGGAATATGAGGTGTTCTAGAGTTTGAACAGGAACACCCAGAGTGATATAGAGCTGCATAAATTCAGAGCAGTTTGGCAGCAGACCTGCTTGAAGCTTCTGTCAATAATGTGTTGGTTTCTAGGAGAAATAAAACCCCTCACCTTGAAACCCACTCCCCCCACCTGCAAGAGAGCTGCTCTGAGAGGAAGCTTCTGGTTACTTGCTCTTGTCTAACCTTTACTGCATTTCATTCTCAGTGTTAGGGTGCTTAAAAGCATTCAG
>NW_005194107.1:0-1111 GCF_000239375.1 Pundamilia nyererei | reverse complement strand
AAAAAAAATCAATATTTAACAGACAAAATAAAAATAAATGATGCCCAGAAACACGGTAAAGTTTAACAAAGATAAAGTACATGCTAATGTTGTCTCCTCTTCTTTCAGCTGGACTCTGTTTCTTACCTTTAACCACTTGATTTATCTCTGAAGTGCACAATGACTCCGTCCTGCTGCAGTTGTGTGGATCAGCTTAAGTGTATATATGCGAGCACGTCTCTGTCTTTGCGACTGAGTATGAGTATGAGTAATAGCTGCCACTTTGTAAATGCTGACCTAAAATTAAAAATATATTTTGGTCATCATTATTTCCTGTTCCTCAGTGCAGTGTGCATGTTTACCAGAAAACAGTGACCTCTTTACACACTGACTACAGATGTTCTGTCAAATATAAAGGGCTACATCTCACTCTGGTGTATGTAAAGGACCAGTTCATCAAATTTACCAAAAGGTAAAGTTAGATTGGATGCTAATTGGTTTTGAAAAAAAGTGGAGATGTCATGAGCTAATGTTGAATGAGACAATCCAAGTTGATGAGCACTTCATATGCATGTGTCATAACCAAGCTGTAAAAAAGAAAAAAAAAGAAGATTCAATCAAATCCAGGAAAAACTGTATTAAAAACAGAAAATAGGATCTGAGTAGAGGACAGAACCGCGACTTGCTTTCACTGTTTCTCTGCCTGACGTCATCACTTTGGTCGCAAAGGGACTGGTTTCTTGGTGCCACTCGCTCGTGTATGAAGCTCGAGGAGATCGATGGACAAACTTCCTATTGATCGTTTATGTTCTCCAGGGTGAGACGTCTGGGTTTCTTTGAGGGGAAACGTGCACCAACTGCGCAGATCTCTGTGTATTTCCTTGAGCATAACGAGACACCAAAGCTGCACTCGCTCGCGTCTACCACCTAACAAACTTCATATGATCGGTGTCACAGACGATCACTGCTCGGCACAACGGCCACGATGTGGAGCCGTTTCCCAGAAGAAAATACTCCGCGTGTGTCACACAGTGGAAAATTGTGTTTTTATATTTTGTTTTGTATCAGACTGTGTGTTGGTACATAGTGTCGATTTTATTTGAATGATTTTATTGTAATAGTGATATTGCTT
>NW_005194106.1:0-1111 GCF_000239375.1 Pundamilia nyererei | reverse complement strand
TGAAAGGTTCTCTGTGGCACCAAAAACGGTTCTTCTATGGCATCAGTCTAAAGAACCACTTTTGGTTCCAGTTGGCACCTTTATTTTTCTGAGTGTATGCCATCATTATTCTGTTTACAGTAAATACTAAATACTGAATATTATTGTGCAGCACGTAAGATCGACAGCGCACAGTTTGCTTTGAGGTAGGAGCCAAAAAGGGTGTAGTTTGTGTGTGTGAGCACCCGTGTGTACACCTGTGAGCATGAGCGTGCTTGTATTTAAACAGGTTCCTCAAGTAATGATCTGCTAGAGGGCACACACAGATACTCCTCCCAGTCCCCCCACCCCAACAGGTAACAGAGAACGGGGGTGTGTGAAGACTCCAAACCTCCCTCCGCCCGCTCATATGTAGTGTTGATGCATGTGTGCACTAAGGTGCATTTAAAACTCAGGAGGGCATGGAGCTACCTGTCAGAGAGCAGCAGGTAAGCACATAGCCCCTCCTGATAGCCCTCAATGTCTAGGCCCATCCGGACCGGGGCCCAGTTCAGCAGCGCCACCCGGCCCCACAGAGCCCGGGACAGTCCACCCAACCCCACCACAGAGAAAACTGCACCCACCCTGTCATCCAATTCAATTCAATTTTATTTATATAGCGCCAAATCACAACAAAAGTCGCCTCAAGTAGATCCACTTATCTTCCAGACTACACAAGACAATAGACAAATATCTGGCAATTTGTACATGTTTGGTTGTTTTAACACAAGTCATTTCCCTCGAGTCATGTAGGGTGATCAGATAAAACTTCGACTCAAGAGCTTAATGTGAAGCTGACAAACATTTTAAAAAGGTATTCATTCTCTGCCTGAAGGAAGCATAAATCAACTACAAGTAAAAGTCCGATATTCCAAAGCTTCTGTAATCATATTACTCAATCCATACTGTTGTCTTATTACTATGCATTAGGGCTGCCACGATTAGTCGAATAGTCACGATTACGTCGACTATCAAAATCGTCGATGACTGATAGTCGACGCGTCGTTTGAAGTTTTGTAAGATCACAAAAGACGCAGGAATAAGTAGTAATATTTAAGAGTGTAAAATGGTAAATGGCCTGCATTTGTATAGC
>NW_005194105.1:0-1111 GCF_000239375.1 Pundamilia nyererei | reverse complement strand
CCTCCCCTGCTTCTATGGGAATTTCCACCTCAATTTCATCTGAAACTGCTCCGGGAACCACCACTCTGCTAAGAGGGATCACATTGTCAGTAATGTGCTGCTCTGGTGGAATGTCGGATGACACGTGGTCAACCTTGGGCATTAGGGTGGAGGTAGCTGGATCCAAAAGTACAACCCTTGAAGGATACACTTCTTCATCTGACATGACATCATCAAAGCATTCGTTTACATAACCTGGGTTTTGATGGGTTCTTGGCCTTCGCACTGTTGGCGGTACTGGGGTTTCAGGAGCACTTACGGGCAGAAACCCACAGAGCAACAGGAGGTCCCTGTGTAAAGTGCGCCAAGGACCATTTCCAGCCTCAGGACGCACTGTATACATGGGAAGGTCATTAGCATGTGACACAACTACATACACATCTGCCTCCCATTTGTCTGCTAGCTTGTGCTTTCCCCTCAGTCTCACATTTCGAACTAACACTCGATCCCCTGGTTCAAGGCTAGACCCTGTAACTCTCTGGTCGAACCTAGTTTTGGTACGCTCTCTTTCAGGCGGTTCTTCAGGCCTTGCACATACTGTGAATGAGACAATGGCAGAGGATCAACAGGAAGCCCGAAAGCTAAGTCCACAGGGAGTCTTGGTTGTCTCCCGAACATAAGCTCATTAGGTGCAAACCCTGTGGCTTCATGCTTTGTGCAGTTGTATGCATGCACAAGAGGCTTAACATAGTCCCTCCAATGGGACTTGTCCTTATTATTTAGAGTGCCTAGCATCTGCAGCAGCGTTCTGTTAAAACGCTCCACAGGGTTACCCCTTGAATGGTACGGGGTTGTCCGTGTCTTCCGGATTCCTGCCATTTCACACAGCTCCTTAATGGTACGGGACTCAAAGTCGGGCCCCTGACTGCGCCATAGACCTGCTGCCAGGAGCTCCCTTGCCGACCAGCCGCCTCTATAGCCTCTCGCTGCCGGAGCGGGAGGCCATGGAGAAATATATAACTGAATCCCTCGCTGCCGGCATCATCCGTGCCTCCTCCTCACCCGTCGCAGCAGGTTTCTTCTTTGTGGAAAAGAAGGATAAGACCCTCCGACCCTGTATTGACTTTCGGGG
>NW_005194104.1:0-1111 GCF_000239375.1 Pundamilia nyererei | reverse complement strand
TTTTCTTCTGTGGGACGGTTTTATCTGAATGAAAGAAGTCTTAACTCTGATAAAACACACTGTCTCATCTGTTGTTGTCTTGTTCAGTGGTTTGAGTCATACAAGATCCACGCTGCTGCTTTGATTATTGGAGAACTGTCTGAAAGTCCCAGTCACTGGAGTTCAGCCAAGTCACTGGACCAGTGGCTCAAAGAGCAAGGCATTCCTGGATTACAAGGTCAGAAACCCAGAATAAAAATGGGCGTAATTTAATTGGAAAACTGCTCAGCATCTGTAATATATATTAATGCATAAAATAATCAGATGCAAGCTTTTCAATTTAATGCTACAAACTGTTTCCATTTTCTTCAGGTGTTGACACCCGCTGCTTGACCAAAAAGATCCGAGAGAAGGGGACCATGTTGGGGAAGCTGATAGTGGACGGGACTCCTGAGGAAAGTATTCCCTTCGATAATCCCGACAAGAGGAACCTGGTCCGAGAGGTCTCCATGAAGGTAACCCACCAGGAGTTTTGTTACAGTCCCATCGAAGCTCTGCCAGCTCTCGAGTGCTAATGGAGGGCGTTATTTATGTTACTGATAAACTAGAAACTTGGAGATTTGATCTGTGGGTCTAATTTTGTGAAGGTTTTTTTTAAAGCTCTAAAACATAGGAAAAGTTTAGCGCTCACACTTCAGCTCAAGTAAGAGGTTTTAGACTAAATAAAAAGCTTTTGTCTGTAGTTGTCTCAAAACATATTGTTTGACAGGTAGCTTGCTGCTTGTTTTGTGCCTGTCAGATATTTAGATGTTTCTCTGTTTGGTTGTCTCCAGGAGCCAAAAGTGTTCAATCATAGCGGCAGCTTTCGTATCACAGTGGTGGACTGTGGCATCAAGTACAACCAGCTCAGAGAGGAGCCCGTGTTACTGTCGTACCCTGGGACCACCCGCTGGACACCCCCGGTCAGGAACACGCGCTATGTCGGGGATTTTTCTTCAGGGGAACTCGTACCACTTTTATCAGTGGTTACATAAATGATTGTTTCTCATCTTTTTCCAGATTTTGATGGTTTGTTCGTCAGTAATGGTCCCGGGGATCCCCAGCTCTGTCAGGCCACCATCAACAACGTGAG
>NW_005194103.1:0-1111 GCF_000239375.1 Pundamilia nyererei | reverse complement strand
ACGTTGGAACTGCAGGTCGGCGGGCTTGGAACTGCAGGTCGGGAACGTTGGAACTGCAGGTCGGGGGGCTTGGAACTGCAGGTCGGGAACGTTGGAACTGCAGGTCGGCGGCGTTGGTGCTACAGGCCGGGGGCCTTGGAGCTGTAGGTCGGCGGCGTTGGTGCTGGTCGGCGGCCTTGGTGCTGTAGGTCGGCGGCGTTGGTGCCGATCTGCTTCATGAAGGTAGACCCACCCTCTGCGCTTTCAGCGTCAGGCTCTACCGTTACCATAGACCGATGGAGTCACAGGTCAATGTCCAGCATGTACGTGGACGTAGAGTGGCGGAACGAAAACGCTCTATCTTTCAGAGAGATTCGAAGGTGTTTCAGGAACAAGAGCTGTCAACTAAAGGTTCCTGCCTCGTACGAAGATGGAACCGTGACCGCGAGAGCTAGATGGACACCCGGGATCCCAATGGCAGTTCAGAAATAATGGAGCGACTGGAGTGACACTGTCACCTGGTCTCTAGGCTGAAAGTGGCGATGGTTGTCTTTTATTTGAATAATGTAATCAAAAAATTGTGTACATATGAATAACAATAAAGTCTTCAATGTCACAATGAACCCAATGTCGTTTGTATTTCTTTTGTCGTATCAGGGTTTCGGTTATTGTTACATTACACACAGACGCAATAAAAAGGCAGTACACTGACAATAAGTGTCCAGCAGGCAACCCAGCGGGCATTATATCGTCGACCTGTGGGGACGGCGGGCAGTAACGTGCTGTGCTGTGTTGCCTTGTGTTTGTTGATCATACATAGGGACGGCATGAGGGAGGGTTTCATCATTACTCTACAACGATGAGATACCTAAAACGTTTTAGATTTACTACGTCTATATACTCAGAGAGCTTCACAAAGGACTTATTGGAACGCCTCAGGAACAAGGCGTTTGTTTCGTATTCCACGGTGATCAGATCTACCGGTGACCAGACGCTTAGTGGTTTTGTTTATTTAAGAACGCAAGGTACTATCAACAGTGTGGACACGTACTTAAATAGCATAGCATCAAACTGCCGAGTAGAAGTAACACCAATTCCTCAGCGTGAGTCCGCCAACACCTTGCTCCGGGAG
>NW_005194102.1:0-1111 GCF_000239375.1 Pundamilia nyererei | reverse complement strand
TACCCACAGTGCTACGCTACTGCTGTTGGGACTAAAGCACTGCAGTGAACTACAAAACTTTTATGGTAACACTTCATAATAATGTAATTCTATTAAGCATTATTGAGGCATTAGTACGTCAAACATTTCCTCTTAATTAAAAAGCTCATGTATAACACGTTCATGGTGACATTTAGAGAGGCTGAAAAAGTGATTAACAAAGTATTTAAATGTAGATTTATATACAATTTATATGCAATTAAGATATGAGCTCATTGTTTGTGAGTGTTCTAATAAAGATTGTATTAATACTTATTTCATACTGTAATTCATGGTTAATTCAATCAGTTGTTAATTGTTAGTTTAGTACTTTGTTTGACTGCATTTAAAGTGAGGAGTATTTTTGTCACATAAAGCATTTATATAAGAAAATTAAAGTATTTCAAGTCTGCATTTACAAAACTAATACCTCATTAATGCTTAATAGTCCGAGATTATTATAAAGTATTACTGCTTTAACTTATTACTTAACATTCAGTGATCCCACTTATATATTGATGACGCTACATAGATTTTCCATTTTTCCTGATATAGGACACGTCTGTATGTTTCCTATGCAATAGCAGTCTTGTCAATTAAAGTTTGCCTTTTTAAATGGTAGCATTAAAATATGTAAAGCTCACACCTTAAGAGGGCTGTTATTATGTTTAAATTATACAACTTTGATCAACCAATTAGTAAATGTACATTTAGTCCACTTTGCAGCAACCATGCATGAGTCACTAATATATCGTTTTCACTTTTATAGCTTGAAAACATAAATGACAATGACAATATGATACCAATACCAGCAGGCAAGAAAATCACCTACGACCACCAGGCTGAAATTAATGATTATGCCAATCAGACAAAGTTTGAGAAAGGGCATTTATTTCCAAGCTCTTATAGATGTGATGAAGTTGACAAAAGATCTACCTTTACCCTGACTAATGCTGTTCCACAAAGAAAACTATTTAACGGTGGTAGGTGGGACTTGATGGAGAGATGTGTTAAATGCATTCTGGATAATTACTGCATTAACAACAATAACCAAGGAGAAAACTTTGTAGTGATTGGAGCAAAGCCCAGCAAC
>NW_005194101.1:0-1111 GCF_000239375.1 Pundamilia nyererei | reverse complement strand
CATGAAGTAGAAGCTGAGAAACCCAGTTTTTTCTTTTCTCAGACACATGTGTATTTGTGAAGACGATCTGCTTTCAGTCACAGAATGCATTTGGCATAGGTTGGTATTTATGTTTTAATTACTTATTGTTATAGTTTATTATTAAATTATTTGTAAACGTTTTTATTGGTTTATACCTACCAGGAAATCAACAGCAAAAATAGGAGAATATTGGTATATTCAGACATTAGTATAGCAATGTCTATCGCGAAAATTCTTGCAGCAGAAATTTAAGTAAAAAATTACAAAAAACTCAAACCCCAAACCCTCAATGGGTGTTTCATTGATGCACCTCCAGTAGAATCAGTTCGCGCAAAAAGGTGTGCTCTTAATCTGGCAGGAAAGGAAACGTCAGTCACATGGCGCTTTCTAATTAACATATCAAAATAAAGGTTTCTTCACTTTTTTTGTTTTTACCCAGTTCATGTGTCATGTTGGCCACACACCTGATACAGTTTAGATAAGTCTGTGGATTACAGATATGTTATTTCCTGAAACTTACATTAGACAACTTTAGAGCATGAAGCTAACCTGTTTCTTTAATGGGTGTTTGGGCTGTTTGCATTTTATAGTTCAACAAACTCTCCTCACTCACAGCCCTACTACAGTTATTCAGGGCCTGTGGAATCCCCAGATGGATCAAGAGTGTTTTCTTGAAGACAGTTACCTTTACAATATTGGAGAGTAAGACATGTATATGGAAAGTTATGCATAATGTGGATTATACATAACATAGAAATACACATGGAACATGTCAGATTCATAAAGGTCATCCAGTCTACCCCTGTATCAGCACAACAAACTGTTACTCCCTCATGGCAATTATAAACTCATGATGTGGAGCCAAAAAAGCGCCATGAATACCTTTCTGGATGTGCTCTTCATCAAACAATGTCTTGTAAAACACTGCTACCCAGTGATGAAATAAAAGAAGTTGAAAATTCTGAGTACAGTTTGTAACAGCAGTCTGGCGCGGAAGGAGCGGCTAGCCGGTCCAGCGGGCATGGGGTGTGGAGGTTAGCCGGATAACACGGAGCCAGTCAGTTAAATTAAACAACAGACCTTTATTCCT
>NW_005194100.1:0-1111 GCF_000239375.1 Pundamilia nyererei | reverse complement strand
GTGTTATTTATGACACCATGTTTGCACTGAAGCACCGCAGCAATTTCCTAATGTTGTAAACCTGCTCAACATTTGGCAATAAACCCCATTCTGATTCTGATTCTGATGTACCACTGAAAACAGTTTATGTACTTTGAATCTGAAATCATGGGTCAAACTACTTGTTGTGAGACCATTTCTTTATTTTTCACACCAAACTGTTTAATAAAAAAAAAACAACCTTTACACAGAGTTAAGAAAACATAACTAATGCTTTAACATTATCAGGATTTCATAATACAAACTTCAAATCAATAGGAAAACAGCTGCAGAGCACATGGATCAAAATGAATTCATTAAAAAAAACAAAAAAACATATGGACTTCATGCATACAGTAAATACACCAAAGTAACAGGAGGAGCCAAAAATAGGGGTGTATTAAAATTTTTGAACTTTTAACATTTCTTCGCTGCCAATGTGCTCTTTGCATAATTGAATCAAGGTTACACTGACTCACTGACTCCATCTTCTGATACAAACTGGTATTACATGGACCTACAGGCCAAAACCAGTTAGCGGGAGTTTCTTTTATTCTGGACATAAAGTCACAGCACAGTGTTGTTTCAAAGCTGGTGGACAGATTTAGTTCATTTTGGAAGTTTTACGAGCAACTGCTGTGTAATTATTTGCAGTTTTGGGAAAAAATGATTTAAGAGAAGATTTTACCACAGCAAAAGATTAAATATGAATGAAGGATTAAAATTTAACTGAGATAACACATAAAATGAATACATTAAAAAAGAAGTTAAATTTAGGAAAAACTAAGAAAGCTGAAATAAAAGAAATTGATATACATATCTGATATGATACCAAACTGATAGATTAAAAGTTTGGTAGAAAAAAAGACATTCCTATAACTTTAATAATACAGTAACAAATACAACTACTAAACACTACTGTGTCCTAAGGGAACAAAGATTAAAATGTAACAGGGATAACATTTTAGAGAATTAAAATCCCTCAAAGGAAAAAACATAAACTTGATATAAATATCTATTAGGGGTGCAACGATACTCGTATCGATATTGAACCGTTCGATAACGTGCTTTCAGTTCGGTACGCATATGTATT
>NW_005194099.1:0-1111 GCF_000239375.1 Pundamilia nyererei | reverse complement strand
GTTGCCTACTGGTGGTGGTCAGAGGGCCCGGTGGCGCCAGTGTCCGGCAGCCTCGCCTCTGTCAGGCGTGGCTGTGGCTACATTGTAGCTTGCCATCACCAGTGGGTGGATGACTGGTTGTGTAAAGCGCTATACAAATACAGGCCATTTACCATTTGTTTAAGATGAGTTAGTATCTTTTACTCTGGTGCAAAACTAAATAAATTCTAACTTAGTGTTTCTAGTTTACATTCTCTATAGTCATCGCTTACAATACAGCAGTGTGTAGTCTTTACACTGCAGGTCTTGCTCACGCTCAGTAGCCAAGGGAAGCGCCTATGGTACGATTTCATCTTATTACACAAAAGAAACCAGAAGAATCACATTAGAATCACTCGTCTAGGCTCCAAATGTGACAATGGCCTAGTTTAACCCAGAGCTGAATTGTTTTCATGCTCACATGCATGAGGAATGCGCCAAATCGTTTCTACTAAATCAATCTGACATCACATATGGAAAACGGATTGTGATGTGTGATTTAAAAAAGAATACATGGAGATCAGTGAGTAAATAAAAGGGAGATTTAAAAAAAAGAGTTGATTTGAGTGTGTAAAAACAGCCAATAAGCCTAAAGAAAACAAAGTAATTCAGATGATTTTCCATATTTTTCTTACTCCTATTAAAGAACTAAAGCCAACAATTTATTCATTTACTTAAAACCTCACCATACCACTGAGGCTGTTTCTTGGGCCAAAGCCTGATTCAGCATGTTTCTCTCTAACATAGAGCTACTGAAGTCCTGAACACATAAATAACAGTTTTAAAGTGGTGTACATGTTTCTTTATCCGAAAATATATGGACACTATTGTTCATGTAGAAGCACCTCCATGGACTAATAAAAGCAGTCACATAGTACAGTTGCTTCACTATCATCCAGGACTACTTATCTTATTTAGTTGTCTAACATTTTATCTGCTACTGGGAGTATCTAAGTTCACTCTAATGTGAGTCTAAATACTTTTAGACACACCGGCAATAATTGTAACACCATTCATTTTTGGTTTTGAATAAAAGAATCCAGAAAGTCACAGATTTTCTTTTAGCCTGAAACAGTAGGATTTCAAACCAGGC
>NW_005194098.1:0-1112 GCF_000239375.1 Pundamilia nyererei | reverse complement strand
ACTTTTTAAAATTTATTTATACAGTAAAACTGTTAATTTTCATTTGTTGCCTCAAGGCAACACTGCGCAGTTAGCCCAGTTTTTCTTCAGGCAATATAATGCATTTGAATATGTTTGTAGAGATGTGTTTGTGTGCATTTATATGATCATAGTCAATGTTTTTACTTTACAATCTACTCATAATTACAGGACATAGATGTAAATAGCTTTTATGGAAGGAAACCAAGGGAATGTGCACTCTCTGTCCTCAGAAAGTGAGGACAGTGAGCTTTCAGGGAGTGACAGTGAAGTAGAGGAGTGGATCCCTGAATGAGGTTTGAGGGACACTTATGAGCTCAGGGGTCAGGGGTCAGTTGGTAAAGTAACTGTGTCTCTGTGTGAGTTAGTGCCCACATAGGAAGCAGGTCTGGCCAGGATCTGGTATCAAGTCGGCACTGTTGGCTGACTTCTGACATGATAAGACGTATGTCATCCAGATATGGGCCAGGCCTGGCATAGATGGCACTGTCTATGTGATGGCATGCCACATCTGGCTTGATTGTGGCTTGGCTTATGTGGCCCAGGCCTACAGAAAACAGGTCTGGCCCAGATCTGGCATCAAGCTGGCACTTCTGACTGACTGGTGTTTTGGCAGAGTGTGTGTCAACCAGATGTGTGCCAGGTCTGGCAATGAGGCCACCGTTTAGTCAAATTTTATGATTGATATATTATTAGGGACCCTAAAGCTCCCCCAAAATAGGGAGAAATATTTTTTTCCCCAAAAATCAAAAAGTCATGCAGTAGAGAGATAAGATTCATTTTCTGGAGACTCAAGATTTACTAGAAATGAATCTTGATCCATTTAATTGTCACTGAAATATTTCCAAAGTGGTGGACCAACCAGCCAAATGACCAGCATTCATATCCAATCCCCTCTGCTTTGTTTTCCATTAGCCTGTCCTACAGAGTGCATGATTTCTTTGTCAATGACTATTAATTATGCACTGCTACATATCGTTTTGCCAACTAATAAAACAGTGTGGTTTTGAAATTCAGACAAACCGACCCTCACATGTGTATGGGCTCATAACATTGTCTTGCCAGTTAAAGAGGTCATATTTAAATAACTGAAT
>NW_005194097.1:0-1112 GCF_000239375.1 Pundamilia nyererei | reverse complement strand
TCAGACGGACAGCCAGGAGGTCGACTGAGTGATGGGCCCCGGAATAGGAGAGGTAAGCACCGCCTGTTGATTGATGTCCAAAGGTGCTGAATTGGAAATTAAGGTAAATTAAATGTTCACTCAGTGGGGCTTCTGTTCTGTCCGTGGTGATTTTGGGGTAATTAGTGTTAAAAGCAGGGAATATTGGCCTGACTAAATTTATTGCTGTTTATTTTGGGGGCGAATTTTGAGTTAATACGGTTTAAAGTGTTTAAAGTGATGTGGGTTGACTGGGGATACCAGCCAGTCAACCAGTAGTTTAGGGGATTCGGTCAAGATTGATCAGCAGAACGCGGTTCGAGCGTCGAAATAACTGGGGGCGAAGACCCCGCAGTGATGCTTATAATCTTTTGAGTAAATTTTCTTAGGACTGGGGCGTGGCCCCTAAGAATGCAGTTGTGTTCAGCAGGTGGCACTGACAGGTAACCGCGGATGCGTGGTTATTTTTAGCCCGGAGTAACCTTCCGCGGGGATTCGAACTCCCGTTAACAGGTGAGGCGGTCCAAGGGGGGCGGCCTTTATACTGCATTTTTTGATTGACAGGGTCGGACCCGGCTGCAACCATTTAACGTCGGGGACTTGTGAACTTTAAGTAAAGCCAAAAGCGTGATCTGGGATATTTCACGCGGCTGGTGGAGGTCCTTGTTGCCTGGCGGGGAGCAGTTATAAATTAATTAGGGCCTAGGAATCTGACCGCTCTCGGGAGGGCGTTCCCGAAGCGTGTAATTGATCAGCAAGGGCGCGGCCCTGGGCTGAAAGAATGCTTTTAAATTAGTCAAAAGTTAGGTGTAATGCTACGGAGGTTGTGAAGAAGAATAAGAAGTTACAGGAATAAGGACAAGAAGAAGTGATAAGGAACTGTTACAACAGTCATCACCATCATGTTGTAATGACCATGATGGTGATGACTGTGATACTCAACGGTGGTAACAAAGACTGTATTATTAATGCTAAATATTTACACTACTGTATGTTGTAATTATGACAATGTGATAATTTTATAACTGTAATTGTATGTCACAAATATTTAAATGTACTGCGCAACTACAAAATTTAAAACTCAGATAAGATTG
>NW_005194096.1:0-1112 GCF_000239375.1 Pundamilia nyererei | reverse complement strand
GAGTGTAAACACAAAAACTATTCTATTTTATGTGCTGGAATGTACAGAAAATAGGTTTAAATGTTAAACAAATTTCTTCCAGTCAGAGAATGTTGCATATAATTACATTTTTGCTTGATGCATAAAGTTAAAAGATTAAAACTAATAAAATAAGTTTTAAAAAGAGACTTTTCCACTGGATTACATTTTGTATGATGGATTATGCAGAAAAAGTAGAATTGGGCTGAAAGATCTATTCCTTTATCACCTATTCAGGTTGTAAATCATGTTTTTAAAAAGTAACTAAGTAAATAATTACTTTTGAAAATAAGTAATCAGTAAAGTAATGGGATTACTTTTGGGGGAAGTAATCAATAATTAGTTACTGATTACTTTTTTCAAGTAACTTGACCAACACTGGTTATAAACACATGTTTTACTCTACAGCAAATAGCCACACACAGTGTATCACAAATGCACATGGCTCAACAAACCAAATACAGAAAACCTGTGAAAAAGAAAAAAAATGACATAGAAATTCTCATAAACACAACTACAAAACAAGAAAATAAGGGGAAACAGACATAGAGTGTGACTCCTTAGTGTGTCACTGGGAGAGCGAAAAAAGGGGAGGATTAGCCACCAGAAGCTGGCAGGACAAGGACCTCTTGGCCTCACATACACTTTCGCTCTGTCACACACAAACACATGCACGCACACAGGAACTAGGAAATGGATTAGTGAGTGGGGCTGTTTGGAGGCAGATCGGATGAAATTGTGATTCACCATGTCAGGTCACAGACTTTTAAAAGTCTGATTTTCTGTGTGTGTGTCTGTGCATGCATGCGTGCGTGCGTGTGCGTGCGTACGTGTGTGCCGCTGTCTCATTAGTAAGAGCAGTAAGGCAACTCTGTGGAGGCGATGCAGCCACAGACCTTGTTAGAGATCCATTCCTCTAACCTCACAATCCTCAAAGGACATAAACGAATGCAAACACACGTGGACATGTGCACACGCATACACACACATACACACAGTGCACATAAATGCTGAATATCGTAAGCATAATATTTGATAATTATATCTAATAAGCCACATTTATTGGGTTTGAAAAGTGTGTGTGTGTGTGTGTG
>NW_005194095.1:0-1112 GCF_000239375.1 Pundamilia nyererei | reverse complement strand
AAAAAAAAATTAACCTAAAGTATGTAATGCAAGGATGTAATCACTTTCAAGATGGAGAAAGCATAAAGTTTGACTTTAAGTTACAATTATGGATACCTAATATGATAAGGAGATTCTGCAGGTCATTGATCAATGTATAAAACTAAAATAGAATTTATTTTTAGTTACACAGGACACAAACAAGGAAGCAAGATGTGTAATTAGGATTATTTATAATGAATATGGATTAATGAGTGCAATTTCTTTAACCGTAGGGAATGACTAAATACTTCAGGATAATGTCACATCAGTGCTCTGAACTCACTATTTTATCCATCTAACAGAGCCTCCACATGTTCTCACTGTAATTTCCCCTTCATGAATGAATTTATGCTTGCACTAATCTGAATGTGGGTGGCACGGTGGTTAGCACTGTTGCCGCACAGCAAGAAGGTCCTGAGTTCATTGGATGTGCGCCTCCAGAGATTTATAATTGCGAAAAAGGTTCGCCGTGTATGCGCTGACTCCACAAACAAGGTACGAGAATAGATCATGCTAAGTCAATAGCGATTTGGTCTTCAGGGTTTCTACTCCACTGCTGTATTTCATACGGGTCCACATTTCCAATGCACGCTATTTTCTTGCAAGTACAGTCTCTTTGCATCTTGACACAATCTGTCTCTATACCGTTCTTTTTCTTTTGAGCTACTTTTCAGATTTGCTCGTCCTTCCAACACAGTGTGTTTGTTTTGATTCGTGGCCTGCCAATATGGTCTGCGCTCCCACAATGCATTGCGGCATTACGTCAACTCCAAAGCCCTTTGCGTGCAGGAGAGTATGCGAATGCGCATTGCCATGGTGATTTTAAAAATAAAGATAAAATGAAAAGTAATTATTAAAAAGTAAATATTTAAATATTCCCACAAATGTGCAATGGACGTGCAAAAATTCTGTTTATTAGTCGTTGTTGTGTTGCGGCTCCTCCAACCTATGGCTGCGGCAGGCCAAACATGAGGACACAGATGACGCGCAACAATAAACGCATAAAATACACTTCTGTACCATTTGCTCCTTTTATTCCACATGCAACTGTCCAATATATAAATCAGCACATGGGATTAACTATTAAACAA
>NW_005194094.1:0-1112 GCF_000239375.1 Pundamilia nyererei | reverse complement strand
CCGGAGGGAGACCAACGAAAAGGCTGAGAAATGTTTGGATCAACCTCATTTAGAACAGAGAGGGGCATAGCCTCACTTTTAGAAAAATTGATCTTGTAGCCTGAGAAGGAGCCGTATTGGGAAATTAACGCAACTAATCTAGGAATTGAGTGAGCAGGAGAATTTAGAAAAATTAAGACGTCATCTGCATAAAGTGAAATCTTATGTTGAGAATTGTTCAAACAGAGTCCTTCAATAGCAGCATCCTTCCTAATGGCTGTGGCAAGGGGTTCCATAGCCAGGGCGAATAACAAAGGGCTCAGCGGACAGCCCTGTCGACTGCCACGTTCGATACTGAAATTGTCCGACCTATAACCATTGGTAATCACTGCCGAAAGAGGGGAAGTATAAAGTATCTGGATCCATTTAACGAAGTTGTCACCTAGACCAAATTCTTGAAGTGTGATAAGAAGAAACGGCCATTCCAGACGGTCAAAGGCCTTTTCAGCATCAAGTGAGATGACTAGAGCCTCAGGGTTAAACAAAGATGAGTGCTGAATAATGTTAAGTAGGCGCCTCACGCTATGTGTGGAATACCGCCCCCGTATAAAACCAGTTTGATCGTTCTCAACGATCGAAGGTAGTATTGGCTCAAGACGTATAGCCAGGACCTTAGCAAGTATCTTCAAATCAAGATTTAAAACAGATATAGGCCTATAGGAGGCGCATTCTTCTGGAGGTTTCCCCTTCTTCAGAATTAGCGAAATATTAGCCTCCTTTAAGGAGGGGGGGAGAGTGCCTGCCTCAAAAGAGGACAGAAGCATCTTATACAGTGGGGAAGTCAGAATCTTACTAAATTTCTTAAAGAATTCCCCCGTGAACCCATCTGGACCCAGGGCTTTGTTATTTGGAAGCATCTGAATAACTTTCAAAATTTCACTTTGCATTATAGGTTTACATAAGTCATCCCTTTGGATTTCAGTAACTTTAGGTAAATGTAGTCCTAAGAAGAAGTGATGCATACCTTGTTCCAATGTCGATTTAAACTGGGAGGTATATAACTGCTTATAAAAAGTTTTAAAAGTATCATTAATAATTAAATTGTCATATTTAGGTAAACCAGATGAGTCTCT
>NW_005194093.1:0-1113 GCF_000239375.1 Pundamilia nyererei | reverse complement strand
ACGATAAGCCATCTGGCTTTACGGTCAACATGTACAACGTCCTTCGGGAAAATGAGTGCGAGTGATAACAGAAGGAGACGCAAGGAAGAAATAACCTGTTCCTCTGCTCTGACTTTTACCCATCTGCCCCAGTCCACTCTTCGTTCCTTGTTTCCCATAGACCTGCATTCCTCCTCGTTTTTTTTGTTGCACCTCCGCCTCCTTGTGTCATTACCTTCTCTGTACATTAACATGCTCGATTCTAATCCATTCATATAAAGCATATTCCATGCTGTGCCTGTGCTCTGCTTCTTCTTCCTTGAAGCCTTTGTTTTTTAAAGTGGAGCTTTTTGGAATGGGTTTGGTTTGACTTGAGCTTCACACATTGCATGTAGTTCTCAGAGACAAAATGAAGTAACTTCTCTCAGCCTGGAATGATCAATCTCTTCATAAATGAGTGACCTCACAGCTGAGATGCCAAAGTTTGGAAAAGTATGATGAAACAAATCAAATGCACTGTTGATATGATGTCATTCACTGAAGCAGCCATTTGGCTCTCAGAGCAGCTGGAGATTAAAAGAACACAACTCTAAATCTTCTTCATTGACCACAGCGTGTCTCAACTTTGAGTAGAGGGTGTGGGAGGGGACGTGGGAAATGTTAGGCTGTATAACTAGAACTAATAAAGTAAACATTTCACGCACAGTTACTGCTATTATGAGTCAGAGATAATTTATCTGATCTGAATTTACATTATTCTGTGTCAGAGAGTGATGTGGGTTTTTTGGGAGTAGTGGTGGGTGTTTACACTCCTGTATTGCTGGATGAGGCTGTTTCAGGAATTAAACCTGTAGTGTTTTAACTACTACAACTGTTTTCCATAGATGTTGATGGGGATTGTCAGTATTTCGTCCAGGATTCGGCTGCGCTTATTTAGCATGTTTATATGCTGATGCCAGCACAGTGAATTTTATCCAACCGAGACTGCTTAACAATAATTGAAGGGATTGTTTAACATTTTTTTGATTTTCACTTTTTTTGCCAAAAGGTATGTTTGAAGATTGAGCCCTTTGTTAAATAAAGCTACAGCTAGCAGCTGATTAGCAAGACTGGGACTAGCGTGACTCTGTCGAA
>NW_005194092.1:0-1113 GCF_000239375.1 Pundamilia nyererei | reverse complement strand
TCGTGCCGTGGAGGACAAATAAAGGTTCGGTAAAGCAGTTTCCTACGTCTCCCTCGATCTTCTTGCTAGCGGAGTTGACCTGTATAGTAAGCTGTTGCCGGCTGCGAGTCAGTTACGGAACCTTCAAGTAACTGCCAGAGGTTTCCTTACTACGGTTCGGGGCCGCGGATCTGGCTCGGTAACACTGGGGGCTCTTGTCCGGGATTAAACTCCGCAAAGCTCCGAGAGAGAGGGAGCGAATTTTTTTTTTCTTTTTTTCTCTTTTCCCTCGGACGACAGAGAAAATGGCGGCTCCGAGAGATGCTGAAGGGGATGGCATGGTAATGTACTTCAGTAAGAGCAGCAACCCATTTTTGTCAGAAACCCCAGAGAGTGGCACAGCTAATGTGGACCGTGCCACTTATGTGAACAATAGAATCCACAGCAGCAACCCCTTCATCACGGACATAGAGTTAACGCCAGCGGCGAGCATAGCAGCAGTCAATATGACAGAGTTTGAGGCTGCATGGCATCTCACCCCGCCACCTTCAGCTCACACCAACCCTTTCATAACACCAATAGCGAAGCAGAATGCAGTGTGCAGTGAGTTTAAGCAGTTGCAGTGCTCAGACTGCGAAGGCCCTGGTAACACTGCATCTACACCACTCACAGTGGGACAGCATGGCCCATATGATCACCCATCTCGGATTGTTACATCTCGGCCATGCAGCCAGCCATTCACCGCCATGAACTGTATCTGCAGTGTCCCTAGAAAAACGCAGTTTACTGAGCCAGCGAAGCTACACATTATGCCGGGTGTACCCCAGCCTGTGCAATACAGCTATGAAATGCCAGCTCAGGGCTATTTTTCCCCAGCACCAGATGGGGGGTGTGGGCTTTGTAAGCATGACCAGGGTCACAGTCCAAAACAAGCCATGCCAGGGCCACGCGGCTGTTTTCCTGGTGTAGTGCAGGACGGTGGTTTTGCAGATTGTAGTGCTGATGGACAGACGAGGGGCAAGGAGAAAATTCCCACATTACAACCAGACCATTTCGATGGGTCAGGGTCATGGAAAGACTTTCTCTATCAGTTCGAGACCTGTGCAAAGGCCAACTGCTGGACGGAGAACACCA
>NW_005194091.1:0-1113 GCF_000239375.1 Pundamilia nyererei | reverse complement strand
AATGTTCACACTAAATACAACAATTATCCTTTAATGCAATGAAACAAGTCCTGCATGTTTAACCGCAGCAGCTACTTCCTGTTGTTGATTCTAAACTGTAGCTGAAGAAACCACCACAGAGAAATCTGGTTTAGCCAATGGCAGTGTTCATTTTGTGAGAGCGTGTTTTCTTGGTGCTCTGTGGTGAAATGTGTGAGGCTGCACTGAAAGGCCATGACTGTGGTTGTGCAATTTCATCATACAAACACCTACAAGTTTTATGCAATCAGTTCCTGTTCTCAGCAGAAAAGAAAAAAAGTGGAGAAAACTGTGAAAACCTGCTGCTAAGTGCAAATGCTATACGTTAATGTCTGCATAATCAAAAATAAAAATAAATAAAAAATTGCCACAGATGCATTTCAGTAGTATATCAGTGCTGTTAGTGTAGTGTAGTAATTTGTGTGTTTATTTCTGCAGAGGCTGAGACAGGTGTTGTGTACTCAGAAGTGAGAACTGAAGGTGTCAGTTGTGGACACCGGTCACACCAAACAGGAGGAGGTACAGTTACTCTTTAGCTTTAACGTTGGACAGAAGTGCATTTATGGTCGTCATGCTAAGCTAATTTAACCACTCAAACTCAAAATATCGCGGTCATGAATCAGATTTAATTCAAAAGTGCAAAAACATCTTTTCAATTTTTTTTGTAGCTCAGGCTTCTGACTGCTGTAGAATCACAGTCCATCACTTTTCTTTTTCTTCTTCTCCATTAAGGGGTTACCTCAGCAGATCACCTGTCTCTATCTCACCCCAGTATTCACTTGTTAGATCGATATGCTGTCATAGAGATAAATAAAGATATCCTTAATATGCTCATCTCAGGCAGAAAAGCCACACCCACGTAAAGGACAGCCAATCAGCTGAATGTTTCATTAAAGGTCAAATAAAATAGAGAATGAAGACAGAGGCTGAAGAGAGTTCAGTATAAGATAAATAAAGATTTTTTTATAAGTGTGAATCAAGCACAGCTACTCAGGAAATAACCAGATAAGTTTTATGTTAAATGTGAAGCGTATCTGTTATCCTGTCCTACAGAGAGGAAGCGTAACACAAATTATAACCAAACTCAAATAAATT
>NW_005194090.1:0-1113 GCF_000239375.1 Pundamilia nyererei | reverse complement strand
TGCACATGTCAGCAATTTTCTAAGTTAATATATTTCTAAACGTGCTGTTGTCATGAAATTCTCACCAGATGTCAGTAACAACCCATTAAAGTTATGTGTAATAAAGAGAAATGACAAGCGAAAAGGTATTGAACACATGAACAAAGGAACAGGCAAAAAGACGCTTTTAGTTTTCTTACTGTCCTTCTTCCCTGCTGTTTTTCTTTCCCTCCCCTTTTCTTGAACTTGTCTATGTCTTTCCCTTTTCTATCCCCTAGCCCTGTCTGTTCCAATTGTCCAGTATGGCAAAGCCACAATGATCCACTTGTTTTGCATTTTAATTGGCCTTCAGACAATAATTCTGATTACTGCAGCGCCAAACGGGACAGGAATGAAAAAAAAAGAAGCCATTTAGTGCAAATTAAACTCAGCTGGTTTAGTCTCAACTGATGGCTTATAGAACCATGTTTCATTACTAAGGTGTCACACAAGAAACATCTCATGAAGGATGAAGCCAATGAGCAAACTCTACACCTTTGCAGCCTTGTTGTTGCAAAACATACTGATAACACTGGTTACCGAAGAATTTCTAAACCACTGAAGGTTCCAGTTCAGAATTTGAAGACTGGGTGTCTGAAAGAATGGGACAAAATCACACCTGCACCCTATGCATGCGACTAGTTTCTCCATGCAGTAGGCATCTTGATGCCGTCATCACCAACAAAGGGTTTTGTTCAAAGCATGAAATAAAATTCAGTGAGCATGTTGAAAACATTTTCCCCGTGTCATTATTAGACATAAATTATGGACATGTATACTCTGATTTCATTGAATGTGTGCATTGGATGGGCTGTTACTGACATCTGGTGAGAATTTTATGTCAATAGCACCTTTAGAAATATATTTCCTTAATTCAGTTTTATTTATACAGGGTCAAACCACAACAGCAGTCACTTCAAGGTGCTTTATATTGTAAGGTAGACCCTGTAGGGTACATACAGAGAAAACCCAACAATCATATGACCCCCTATGAGCAGCACTTTGGCGACAGTGGGAAGGAAAAACTCCCTTTTAACAGGAAGAAACCTCCGGCAGAACCAGGCTCAGGGAGGGGCGGGGCCATCTGCTGCGACC
>NW_005194089.1:0-1113 GCF_000239375.1 Pundamilia nyererei | reverse complement strand
CAGGTGAATTTTTGCAGGTGAATATTTTTGCAGGGAAATTTGGAGGATAAAAATTCAGTGTCATAAATTCAATGTCTAAAAATACTTGAATTCTGATGATACTATATTTCTTCCATATTTATTTCATGTTTTCTCCACTGGGTTAAATACATTTTTATTCAGTGATTAGATGGAACAAATTAAGAAGTCAACAGTCAAGTGAAAATAATCTGCACACGGAGGGTTGGAAAAAATGCATCAGCCATCATTGTGAATCAGTTTGTTTGGTTTCATCCAGCAGCACCACCTGCTGGACTAACTCTAACCTGCAGTCAAACTTCAAACGAAGCAGAAATATTTCTTTCACCTCTGAACTTTAAGTGTGTGATCATCTGTGCTGAGAGATGCGAAATCAACGAGACTGAATGTGGATGGAGTTTTTAAATCAACTGCTGCTATCAAAATCAGCTCAAAGTAATAATTAATCAGAAATAATGTGTGTGAATTGTGTCAAAAAAGATCAGAGAAACTTGTTAATATGAGAATAATGTACAAAAACACCTGAAGTTAAGGCTGGAACTGAAAACGCACATTTATTAAACACAACTACAACAATGTTTAAATAATAATAAAACAAGACTGATACAAACACTGCAAAAAACTTAAGACATTACAGTAATGGTAAGACACTATAATAGTTTTATACATTAATTTTACTCTAAATTAAACTTACAGTTGCTTTACTCAAACAGGATACAATATGAGATATTGTAATAATTGTAATTTTACTGTAAATTAAATTACATCAAATACATTATATTAAATTGACAATTATTGTATTTGAAATATTTCTTACAACAACTACTGTGATATACGGTATTTACTACTAGACCGCCTCAATGTCACTGGATCAGCCCTATTTCAGTACAAACACATTATTGTAAAACGCTGTCAACTTGTGGTGAAATCAGAAATACAGTTCAGAAAATGCTGCTTAAGAATGGGTCATTTAGGAGTAAGTAAACCAGATGTTCCTTCTTAAAAGCATGCAGTACAGTTAAGCATCTGGTTTCATAGCAGCTTGTAAATTTCGTCATTTTAAACTGATTTGTGTTTCACAATTTGGTACGGAAA
>NW_005194088.1:0-1113 GCF_000239375.1 Pundamilia nyererei | reverse complement strand
GTGAAGCAGGATTATGAAATCTCCATACATCAGCCAGCCCATAATTATCAAGAAAGCTCTGAATGACGCATGCTGACTTTGGACTAAGTGTACTTTTGTGTGAACTGTGGTCCATAGCAGATAATGAGCAGTTTAGGTCTCCCTCAAAGATGATATTGTGGACTCTTCTGGACTCAGATTTGCTTAAAAACCTTTCATCTCATTAGAAATCCCAATCTTCAATTAATTCAATACAACATACTACATAGAGTGCACTATACAGGTCATAGTCTCATGGTGAATTGGATTAAAGGACTCAGGTGCGAGACTCCTTGCAGAGTGACAGTGAATTTATTCACAGTGAATAAATAAGTCAACAGTTCGAGTCTGTAATCCAAAAGGGCAGTGCAGTGATACAGTGGCTTCTCCCCATGGTGAAAATGCAGTGACAATCCAAAACAATTCCTTGTGCCTGCTCCTCCTCCGATCCCTGGATCCTGGAGGCAGATGGGAAAAACACACACACAGTAACGAAAACGTTTTCTCTCCTTCACAAACTAGGTATGCTAATCGCGACTATGCTACCCGCTTTAGCTCAACGTTCCAGCGTTGGTTGTGACTCGACCGCACCGTTAAATAGGTCTGCTTCGGATTAGTAGTAACCGGCGAAGTGATTAAGCATAGGTGCAACGATTCCAACTCAGGATACTCCCCCCGGGTCAGCTGCCATTCTGTGCCACGGCTTCCGAAAGTACACGTTCCCGCATACGAACACACATGCACCGGATGGAGAGGAGAACACCACAAAGTACACCCAAACACAACAAAAATTGGCAAGGCGACCGGTGAGAACCGTCTAGCCGTGACACATAGGATGTTCAAGATGGGTTATATGTCTACCAACAACTGCTCACACTGCCACACCAATTCACCGGACAATTATATCCATGCTCTTTGGTTCTGTCCACCAGTTCAGAAGTTTTGACGCAAGATATGTGAAGACTTATCAAAGTGTCTGAAATGTAACATTCCAACTTCCCCCTTAGTGTGTTTGTTGGGCAGCTTAGATAATGTCACTACAGATAACAATGTAGCCCATATGGTTTTCACTGCCCTATGCATAGCCAAGAAAAC
>NW_005194087.1:0-1114 GCF_000239375.1 Pundamilia nyererei | reverse complement strand
AACCTTTCACAGGTGTCTGAGGAACTATTAATACAAGAAGCTGGGGAAATATTCAGGGCAGAGTCAATAATTGAAAAAAGAACCCGAGAATTATTGGAGCTATTCTCAATAACATTAGAAAGAAACCGAGACTTTTCTGCTTTAACAATGTCCTGATACCTGTACAGACTGTCTCTCAACACGAGAAAGGACACCTGCAGCCCATCTTTTTTCCACTTACGTTCAGCCTTCCTGCACTCTCGTCTGGCTGAACGAGTGGCCTTATTTATCCATGGGTCTGGTCGTGGTTTCGAGTTTATAGTTTTAAAAGGAGCGACCTCATCAAGGACAGTTTTGCATTTATCATAGAAATTAACTGTCATTTCCTCGGTACCAAAGCCAAGGGGAGATCTTAAAACTTTTTTAAAAGCAATAGAAAATTCTTCTGTTGCAGATGGGTTAAAAACACGACAACGACGTGTTGAAATAAGAGGTGTAAAATGACGGAGAAATAAAAGTATGTCAAACACAACAGGTCAGTGATCAGAAAAAACAGCATCACATATTTCCATGTTTCGGACCGGTAACCCTAAAGACAGCACAAGATCCAATGTATGACCCTGTTTCTGGGTTGGCCCAGACACAAGTTGAGCAAGACTGAAGGAGTCTATCAAGCTTAAAAAGTCTCTGGCCAGCGAAATGGAGGGACAACACACATGAATATTAAAATCTCCAACGATTAAGATTCGATCGTAGCTTGGCACAGTTCCAGCTAAGAAGTTTGAAAAGTCTTGGATAAAATCCTTGTGATATTTTGGAGGTCTGTATTAGAGATGGACCGATACCGATACGTAATATCGGATCGGTCCATCTCTAGTCTGTATACAGCTGCAACGAGTATCGGGCGGGGATGCCCCAATTCAAACGCCAGAAGTTCAAAACTAGAATATGAGTCAGTTAAGAGTTGTTTGCAAGAGAGCTTCTTCCTGAAAACAGCCGCCACTCCACCACCACGCCCAGTCATCCTCGGCACATTAAGATACTCACAATCATGCGGTAAAAGTTCAGTAAAACAACTGGACTCACCGACTCTCTGCCAAGTTTCCGTTAAAAGCATTAGATCCAGTTCCCGATC
>NW_005194086.1:0-1114 GCF_000239375.1 Pundamilia nyererei | reverse complement strand
CAGTGTGTGCAAAAGTCTTGAACCAAACTTTATCTCTTCATAATTTACTAATAAATTTGTCACATGAAGAATATTTATAGGACTCAAACAGAAAGATGCTGAAGCAAAGTAGAAGAAAGCCAACAGTGAGCTGTTTATTAAGGCTTCCAGTGTCAGCTTTCTTCTCCTGAAAGCTTTTTAATTAAAGAACTTGAGAGTTCTTCTTTGGGTGTTGGCTGCCCTTTTGTTCTGTTCTCTATCAAGATGATCAGATTCACACTGCTTCATTAAAGTTCTGGTGAGGCCAGTCCATGACTTATATTGTTCATGACTTATATTGTGTGTTTTTCCATCCTTTTACTGGATTGGCAGTGTGTTTGGTATCATTATCATGATGAAAAATGAAGCTGTTGCAAATCAGACACTTTCCAATGGGAATCATATAAATATAAACAAATTTTTGTTGAAGACCTAAAATGTTCATTCTGAATATGTTTAAGAAAAAACTCTATTTGACCTCTAAGTGACATATTTCTGTCTAATGACTCAATTAAAATCTGATGAAAGTATAGTGATTGCAGATTTGTAGGAAACAAGTGACTGCCTCATTTTTTGCTCTGCAGTGTCTGAATGATATTATAAACAAGTTGCGTCTTCTCAAGGTTCCTGATGTCACTCACCAAATGTTTATACACCACTACTGCATGTCTTTAAATGTTGTTGTTCCTCCCATATCTCTCACCACGACCACCAACCCACAACAGGTCATGGCAGATAGCTGCCCTTGCATGAGTCTGCTCCGACTGGAGATTTCTTCTTGTTAAAAAGGGAGTTTTTCCTTCTCACTGTCACCAAGTGCTGCTCACAGTGCATCATGTTAATTTTCAGGTACTCACTCTAACGCTGTACAGTTTCCTAGGGTTAACCTATGGTATATAGTGCCTTGGGGTCACTGTTGTTTGTTGTGAAATACTGGCTAATTCTTTCACTTTTACTTTTGATGACACATATTTCAAAGTCATGTGTATGCAACATTCAAAAGCTTGTTATATTTCTCATGTCATATTCCATTTGTTGAAAGCAGGTGGGAGGGGTTTGTTAGGGGCAGGCCTTACATCTGATATTACTGATGTCA
>NW_005194085.1:0-1114 GCF_000239375.1 Pundamilia nyererei | reverse complement strand
TATATATATATATAAAAACGGGTAAAAGAAAGACGCAGCAGAGTGTTTGTAGCTGGAGGATAGTGTCTGATAGGCAGCTCTGATAAGCGAGGAAACTGGACTTTGATCTTTCCCTTTCTGACTAACTGAGAGATTCAGAATTCAAAAACTCTCTGGCACACACTCCCATCACAAGAAGAACTATGGCAACATGTGAGAAACTGAGAGACTATTGCTCTCCTCTCCCCTCCTCTCCTCTCCATTGCTGATGAGCTATAGCAGTCGACCCTCAGACTGTTTCAGGCTATAAAAAACATTTTGCTACTAACATTTTACAACTCTTTTTTTTTATTTGTTTATGTGTACTGCCGGGAAGGAGACAGTCATGCTCGCAGTGTTGCATTCATATACAAGCCCACAAATCCAGAGTGGTTGCTCATTTTGCCTGTATTTCTGTCTCTTGTGTCATATTTCGAGCCATCTTTTCTTTCGAGCATCATTTTCCAACACCCCTCCAGAGGAAAACATTTTCCTCACTACATTTGTACTTGGAATATATGAGTGTAATAAGGCTAATTCTCTTTCTCCACTTTTTCTCCACTTTTCTTCCCTGCTTTCCCTCCATCTCCGCGGCTTTGTGCGGGTGCTGTGCCGGTGGATCTTCTCCCTTAGGTGAGTTGTATTTTTCTTAGTACTGAGCTAAGGGGACACACACATTTCAAGGACTTGTGTACAGAAGTGTTGTGCCCGAGAATATACACTGGCCGTAAACTATATATCACAGTTTTACTTTAAATTACCAACCATAAAATCTTGGCATATCATCAATTAGGGAACATCCAGAGTAATTCTGAGCACCGGGTATAAATTACAATAGTTAAAGAGCTTCTGCCTGCATTGCTGTGCAGTTATGACCGCTGACTATTAAGTGACACGTGTCCCCGCTGTCCTGTGATCAAATACTTTGTTCAATCTGTGCCCTCTGCTTCCCAACTGGCTAGTTCACAAAGAGTCATAAACACGATTTATAAGTGTGATCACAGCATCAGCATGGTAATTGTGATTATTACTTTGGTCATAATTGTGAAGCCCTTTCACATAAAAGTAGAAGTTGGGTTTGATGTAGCCGTACAGG
>NW_005194084.1:0-1114 GCF_000239375.1 Pundamilia nyererei | reverse complement strand
CACACACACACACACACACACACACACACACACACTTACACAACGCACAGGCAAGGTACTCTTTGTATATGTATGTGTTTATGTATACATCGTATGTTAATGAACCTATGTATATTCATGTAACCTCAATAAAAGAGCAGTGTTACGGGGGAGAGCAACTGGGGTCAAGCGAAGGGACGGCGTTTGTCCGATTCTCTCCCGTGCACGAGAAACATAAAGAACTTTGCCTAGTCGTGTCTTGCTTTTGCTGTGTAATTAAATTGTCTTCAACGTTCCAGCGAATAGGTTTAAGCTACAAACCTATCATACACAATACCAAAAATAATGTCAAATTAAAGAAAAATGAAACAGATTAAAGGGAAAGGGGGGGGGGGAATACTAGAACCATTTTCATTAGATTTTACTTCTGACTACTCTAACAAAATAACCCCTATGTCAGATCCAGCAACTTCTCTCTGTTCAGTATTTCTCTATCACAGTTTTTCTTTTTCTCATCTGTAAAAGCTGGTCATGATATCGGTTTGGATATGTGGTGAGAGGGAAACATGAAGATGAAACCAGGAGATGTCCTTACTGAATCATCAGAGCTGAACAGGTGATGGAGAAACAGGTTTACACTTTAGGTGAATGATTTGAAGGGAAGTTATGAACTGTTTCTGAGAGACAAATAACACCAGGATCCTTTTCTACGTAGCTGACAGCTGGTAAATGTGCAGGGGCGGGTCTAGCAAAGTGTTGCCGGGGGGGTAGAGCATTAACAAGGAAAGGGAGGGACAGAAAAAAACTTTTGTTTCTTATTCTCATTTAAAATGTCTAGTTTTTAACTAATTATTATCTGAATCTTACAAGAAATGTTTTCATCTGATGTAAAATGCATAGATTATTCTGTATAGTACAGTTTTACTTGTGCTGCCATGGTGTTAACTGATGTGGTAAATAAATAGTTTATGAAAATATCACTAAATCTATCATTTATTTATTTTAACATTCATCAATTATCATGTCTCACCATCATGTCTTCTCTGTCTTAATTCCGGGTTTCCACCATGTGTTGTCGAACCTCTCGCCATAAGAACAGTTTCTTCCCCTCTGCTGTTGGACACATGAACAATAA
>NW_005194083.1:0-1115 GCF_000239375.1 Pundamilia nyererei | reverse complement strand
TTAAGGCATTTTATAGCTTGACTGGGTTTTTTCCCCTTCTTTTTAAGTCACAATTTTAGCCTAGATTTAGTCGAAAGGCACTTTTATTCCGAGCGCTTTAATCTTTTGTTAAAACCCAACCTCAGTTGCCCAGCTATAACATCTATCAAATTACCATTTCAAAATATGTAAAGGAAAAGACTGAAGTGTGACGCATGCACGTAGCAATGCTTTACCTTTCGTTGTCTTAAAGTGTTTACAATCCAAAATGCTTGAAATCATTGTCCTCCTTTATCCATCAAATATAAACGTTCCCACGTGTTTACGCCAACATGGAGTTTTATGGTGGTGTCGATGTTTCAGTGACTGAGCGGCGTCTGTCCGTCCAGTATATTTACTGGCGTAGCCGCACATCAGCATGACCCAGCTGAGCAGCGTGCTCCGTTTAGCCTCGTTTGTCTTATTCCTCACGTTTGATTTTCACCGTCAAACATAACTGGACAGAAGGCCTGGTGTTCTGCTGCTGAAGTGGGCTTCAGACAGTGTTTTTCTGTGGAACATCAAGGCTGTCATGTAGTATTAATTTGGCTATTCAAAGCAAATAATGTACATGCTTATACAAAATATAAGCCTTTGTATAGTGTGTTATAATTGTGCCTTCCAACAATTGAAAGTGTGTTTATGTGTTGTCTCTTTGGCTGCTATGTTTTAGTGTTATAATAAGACTCACCTTGGAGGAAACAATAACATGTTGTCCTAATATTGTTTTATGTACAGAGAGTAATTAATAAAAGTATGTTAAAAAAGGAAATGATGTCACTCTAACAGTGTAGCCATCAGAAGGCATATAAGCTTTCCTATATGACACACTGTTTTTTAAATGCCTAATACTACTATATCTAAAAACGGGTGAAACGTTGTGATGCTCCATGTTTTTTTTGTTTTGCTTTACTTTAAATTTGATAGAGTTGTAGGTCACAATTTGTACAGCAGGTTCACCAGCATGAGCGCTCACTGCTAAGACACCTGTAGATTTATTGAGGTGAGCTACTGTAAATGAATGGGTAATGGGCTGCATCAAAACTGTTGGTGCACTTTTACTGTATCACCTCCAAGTCATTATTGACTGTAACTGG
>NW_005194082.1:0-1115 GCF_000239375.1 Pundamilia nyererei | reverse complement strand
GGGAAGGAAAAACTCTTGTTTAACAGGGAGAAACCTCCAGCCGGCTCAGGGAGCGGCAGCTATCTGCAGCGATTGGTTGGGTTGTAGTGGAGGAAGACCTAGTTTACCTAGTTATTCTAGACACAGGAACTTGAACACATAGTACATTACTAAAAACACCGTCTGTGATTGAAGCAGCAGAAAAAAAAAGAGGCAGAGAAAATGAACAATTCCACCATCAGGTGTGGATGAGCGAAAACAATACACAAGATTATGACCTGAGTCGTAACAAAAGGCAAACACCAATGAGCCCAAAAAAAGGTTTCTGGCTAAGAGTCTCTGCTGCCTGTTCTTGTTTTCCATTCTACACACACACAAAAATGGCAAAACGGCGCCAAAACACTCCATCGAAGAATAACTTTGTGATTGTGTTTTATTTACCAAATCTTAGGATTTTACATCTAACCACAGGTTGAGAAACTTTTGTGCCAAATCTTGGTTTGTGTTAATGCATCTGCTTATCTGACCCACAGAGCCTTACCAGCCTGCGGCCACTGGAGAGGATCTGAAAGAGTCTGATGTGTGATGTCAATTACCACTCATATATTTCTCTATTAGCATGCATTGTTATACTAAAGGGGATCCAGATGAAGGAAACAAAATCCTACAGCTTACTGAACAAACAGAAAAATGTGCAACTGTATTTCTTGATTATTATACCATATGAAACCTGTTAATGTTTCAGTAACTTCAGTTACAAAGCACCAGTGAAAAGAAAATCCAGTTTTAAATTTTTTTGGAAAAATTAGAGAAGTCTCTTTTTCCTATGTCATACAAACACAACATTTTCGCTTAAAATAAATTCATTATGTACATAAATGTACTTTTTCCAAGATCTTGTCCACCAAGTACCAACATTATCACTGAGAGAGAAGCTATGGAAGCATCTAAAAGAAGCATCAAAAGTTTCCCGGATAAATAGTTGGATAAATATGTGGAGTGGTCTGTGAGGAATCATCTGCTTCTTAATGTAAAAAAAGATCAGACAGATAGTGATCAACTTCAGATGGGAGAGCATGATGATGTGGTGGAGTACAGGTATCTGTCCACAGAGTGGGTGTACACAAACGGGGTGA
>NW_005194081.1:0-1116 GCF_000239375.1 Pundamilia nyererei | reverse complement strand
AAATGTATCAGAATTCTTCCCTCTAATTTCAGATTTGTGAATCTCTGAAATTGAACAAGGGAATTGATATTGACTTGTGTGTGGTTGTGTATGTGTGTAGGTCTGCAGCATGAGGGAATCTTCAGAGTGTCAGGCTCACAAGTGGAAGTCAATGACATCAAGAATGCTTTTGAGAGAGGTAACACTGTCCTGCAGGAAAAACAAGCATTTCCCCTCTGTTGTGTTTATCTAGCGCGTTATTATCCGTTGTGTCCCACGGTCCCTCCTCTTCTCATCCGGTGTAGGTGAGGACCCGCTCGCAGGGGACCAAAATGACCATGACATGGACTCAATTGCTGGTGTGCTCAAGCTTTACTTTAGAGGCCTGGATCACGCCCTCTTCCCTAAAGAAGTCTTCCATGACCTCATATCCTGTGTCTGTAAGTGTTACTTCCTTTTGCCTGTTTGTGTGTTTATGAATTTGAGAGTGTGAGTAATCTCATGGGGGTTCATTTTCATTTTCAGCAATGGAGAGCCTCACAGAGCGGGCAGTTCATATTAAGAAGGTTCTGCAGTCCCTACCAAGTAAAACCCTCATCATCATGAGATACCTTTTTGCCTTCCTCAACCAGTGAGTACCAGAGCGCTCAGAGGCCAGATGTTTGGGATTAAGCTATAGATGTATCACTAACTACAATTTTGAACATAGATGGTGTGTATTAATGTGGTAGCACAGTCTAGTGTAACGCTTTGTTGGGAAACATACTGGGCCACACCTTTTAATCTTTGAATTCAGGTGTTTTCACTTCCTGTGTCGCACATAACCTGCTCCTGCTCTTTGACACAGTAGGAACAGTGGATTCACTAATCTTAAAACAAACGGCACAAAAGTAGGCATGCAAACCTATCACAGAGCTACTGCTAATAATTAAATGTCATCAAACTGTTGATTTGGACAACAGAGTTCAAAATGTATGTATAAAAATGTAAGTAATTCACTGAATCTTCATTCATGAAGAAATATACTTTCAGTATCAATCAATGTAGAAAGAGTCCACAGAGCAGAAGTCTAAAGGAAGTATGGTTAAAAACAATATCTACTACATAAAATCTAAAACTTGCTTAACCACGTGTAAA
>NW_005194080.1:0-1116 GCF_000239375.1 Pundamilia nyererei | reverse complement strand
TGTAATGTGGATGGCCTCAGCCAGCACCACAGGCCCTGGTGTAATGTGGATAGCCTCATCCAGCACCACAGGCCTTGGTGTGGTGATGATGGCCTCACAGGAAGAACTGTCCCTGGTGTAATGTGGATGGCCTCTGCCACTAACACAGGCAGTGGTGTGGTGAAGATGGCCTCACAGGAAGCACTGTCCATGGTGTAATGTGTATGGCCTCAGCCAACAACAGTGGCCCTGGTGAAATGTGGATGGTATTGGCCAGCACAACAGGCCCTGGTGTAATGTGGATTGCAACTACGAGTAGCACTGTCCCTGGTGTAATGTGGATGGCCTCAGCCAAAAGCACTGTCCCTGGTATTATGTGTATGGCCTCAGCCAACAACAGTGGCCCTGGTGAAATCTGGATGGTATTGGCCAGCACCACAGGCCTTGGTGTGGTGATGATGGCCTCACAGGAAGCATTCGTAGTGGTCTAATGTGGATGGCATCAGCCAGTATCACAGGCCCCTGTGTTTTCTGCATTTCATCAGGCAGAAACACAAGCCCTGGTGAAATGTGGATGGTTTCGGACAACACCACAGGCCCGCGTGTAATGTGGATAGCCTGTGCCAGTAACACAGGCAGTGGTGTGGTGAAGATGGCCTCACAGGAAGCACTGTCCCTGGTGTAATGTGTATTGCCTCAGCCAACAACAGTGGTCCTGGTGAAATGTGGATGGTATTGGCCAACACCACAGGCCCTGGCGTAATGTGAATGTCCTCAGCCAACACCACTGGCCCTGGTGTAATGGGGATGGCATCAGCCAGCACTACAGGCCCGTTGATGCCATCCACATTAAACCAGGGCCTGCGGTGCAGGCCCAAACCATCCACATTTCACCAGGGCTTGTGTTGCTGGCTGATGCCATCCACATTACACCATGGCCTGTGCTTCCTCTGAGGACATCTTCACCACACCAGGGCCTGTACTGTTGGATGAGGCCATCCACATTACACCAGGTACAGTTCTACCTGTGTGGCAATCATCACCAAACCAGGGCCTGTGGTGCTGGATGAGGCCATCCACATTTCACCAGGGATTGTGTTGCTGGCTGATGCGTTCCACAAAACACAAGGGCCTTTA
>NW_005194079.1:0-1116 GCF_000239375.1 Pundamilia nyererei | reverse complement strand
GGCAGGTCGGCTATCTCTGCCACCATCACATCCAGAGGGGACGCCGTGTCTGATGTAATCCCATCTATCACGCGATACGGTATTCCGGGAAGCGTGTAGGGTCCATTGAGATAATCTCGGCGGGGGGACAGCACCACCCGGTTCTGCACGCTCAATATAACGCGTAACATGCATGAGTCGAGAGCGTAAAACTCCTCGAGTGTCACCGTGGGGCAGTAGTACATGCAACCACATAGCACAATGTTGTGGACAATCATGTCCTCCTCGGTCCGTACGTATATAGAGCACACGATGCCCGGGTCATCTAAAATGGGACCCGCGACTAATATTTGTCCGGGAGAGGCGCTAGTCATGTGGTTTTTTATAGCATCTTGGCCGATGTCCCCCCACCAACACTTTCTGATGAGCAACGGCTGTGTATAGCAGGGGATCGCGATACGCCGTGCTCCAAATAACTCGTCAGGGCTCGCGTGATCGGTCCGCTTGGGGCACAGTATCACCGCGTTTTCTGTGCGCTCCACAAAGCGCGACACGATGTTTGTCACGCACTTGGTGAGGGAGGAAAACGCGGTGCGTGACATCGTGGGACATTTGTAGGCACAACCGTGCAACTTGATGTCATGTGCGACGGCTCCATAGCCGTCTCGTGTGAACACGGTGCCCACGGCGCGCTGATCCGATGAAGTGGGACCCGCCACGAGCACCTGTGCTTTCTCTTTGCGTTCTAGAAGCATGTACTTGCCCGCTTCACGCCCGATATTATCCCACCAACAGTGTCTTAGCGGGTCTACGAGAGGTTCGAACATTTGACCGAGTAACGTCCATGGTCTCGGTAGCTCCTCGAGCGACGGGTCGTCGGCGTGGGATTCATATTCGTCGTCGACAGCCAGGTCGTCAGCGTGGGATTCGTACTCGTCGTCGGATATGGGGGGGAACCCTGAAGGGAAATCGTCGGACATTCCGCCCCACGCGGCGCAAACATCATCCTCGGGCATCACGCCCCGCGCGGCGCAAACATCATCCTCGAACCCACGGTCGGCCATTGTAGAGTAGAGATGTCCGGTGCATTACAAAGCAGCCCTGTGACTGTAAATACACAGGTTTCCACCCCCCCCC
>NW_005194078.1:0-1117 GCF_000239375.1 Pundamilia nyererei | reverse complement strand
GATAATTTTACATAAAACACATTGTCCGAAACACACAAGGCACTAAAACCTCTGTTGGGCAACTAAATCTGCAAAACCCTGGCAAGTTAGCAAGCGTGTGCCTTCGCCTCATCTTCAAAGCCTAGTTCTGTAGAGGAATTAGGCTCTGTTCACATAAAAGCCAAAGCAAATCCCAATCAATACTAATATTTCTCCATTCCTCATCGAAAAACCCACACTGCCAGTGTCTCTTACAATTCCTTGGCAGGCAAATGTGCAGTGATAAGGGAAAGCGATCGATATCTGATTTTGATATTAGAAGTAGTGCATGGGATTATTTCAAAATTCAGTTAGTGGAAAGGTGCAAGTGTGGGCAGGTATAAGTTTCTGTGTGTAAAAGTGAATGTGAATGCATGCTGGTATTTGTTTTTTAAAAACCAACTGAGTTCCTAAAAAGCAACACATCCAGTCCTAACATGGAGGAACCACACGCAAAGTGGTAAGAAACCTACGTTTGCCAGGAGTTGCATTTTATCGTGAGGGCAGTGTCACCTCCAACTTTTCACTTACTGGCTCTTGGTCAAGACCCCTCCGAGTCACATCTTATTGCAACGCTGGTGCAATTTTGCAATGAGCAGAGTAGTCTGACAGACTTCACTTCGCATATGTGCCTGTGCATGTGAAAGGAGTACATCCATGACTGCTAATGAGATTTATAAAAATATAGTTTAGAAGCTGCTCCTCTGTGAATATTACTTGCAAGTAAGCAACTCATCAATGACAGATCAATACAGGGTTTTTCTTGAATACTTTTTCCCACTTTTAAAAAGTCTTGGTGGTGGAACATTTTGTTGTTGACCGTGGGACAACAAAGCGCTGAAGTACCAGAATGATATGGAGGACGGCAACCTAGTCAGCGAGCAAGCTGGTAAGCTAACAGAAAAAAAAGGGTGAGGCTAGCTGATTTGCAGTAACAGAACATACAAAAAAAGTGAGGTGGTTACCGTGCTGAAAGATTACATTTTTCATCAATATATATAATAACCTAGTTTAACCATCCAAGTTCCTTAAACATTAATAAACAGCAACTAAAAAAGTAAATTTAAAGTAGAAAGTAGAAAAACAGCAACAAACTCCC
>NW_005194077.1:0-1117 GCF_000239375.1 Pundamilia nyererei | reverse complement strand
AATGGTGGGGTATTATCGTGGTTTTTGTAAAAAACTGTGGTTGTACCACTTACCAACTTATAAAAGACCAAGGTCCCATTTGTGTGGTCAACGGATTGCCAAGAAGCCTTTGATGGTATTAAGTTCCTTTTGTGTTCAACACCTGTTCTGGCTGCACCAAGATTTGACCACCCTTTTGTTTTGCAGGTGGATGCAAGCTTTGTAGGGGCTGGAGCTATCCTGTTGCAAACAGATCAACAGGGGGTTGATAGACAAATCATTTTTTTTCTAAGAAGTTGAACCGGTACCAGTTAAACTACTCTGTGATTGAGAAAGAAGCCCTGCCTTTGATTTGGGCTTTGCAGCACTTTGCTGTCTATGTGGACTCTGGGGTAAAGCCCATAGTAGTTTATACAGACCACAACCCACTGACCTTTTTGCATTCGTTGCGTTGCCCTAATCAGAGACTGATTAGGTGGTCACTGTTTCTGCAGTCCTATGTTTTGGATGTCTGACACATTAAAGGCAGGTGATAATGGGGTTGCAGATGCACTGTCTCGAAATCCAATTTCTGAATAGTTTAGTGTACCCTGGGGAGGATTGTATTGTGCTCGCTGGGTTTTGACATTTTCTTTTTTTTTTTCAGGGAACGGAGATCCTGTGGAGGACTCCGGCCTTATGGGGAGGGGTGTGACGACCCACTGCACCCTGCCTTCCTTTTGGCTCATGTGTGTCTTGTTTTCAGGGATTGGAGAGGCGAAGTTCCCGTTTACAATCAGTGACACTGGCAACACCTGGGCCAGCGTGCCAGGAATCTATATAAAAAGCCTTTAGGGCATAGTTTGGGTTGGCCCTGAGACACCAAGTTGGATTCTGGCTGCGTTAGGTTTGGTTACATGCATCATCTTCCACTCATCCATTCCTTCACACACACTACTGATGGTACTGATTACACACACCACTGTTTGTTTTTGACAGTAGGGTTTCTTTTCTGTTTTATTTGTTTTAAAAGAATAAAGCAGTTTGGAATACATTCCTAACCATGTCTGAGGTTTTCTTTGTCATGACCGTACGGCCCCATGACAGCTGCCTGGCAACAAGGCCAACTTGAAAAGCTTGAATCTTCCCTCTGAGTAGC
>NW_005194076.1:0-1117 GCF_000239375.1 Pundamilia nyererei | reverse complement strand
GATGATGTGATGCCGAGGCTCACGACATTCCGATTCATCCCCGCCATACGCTTGTTTGTACGCTCATACACAGTCGATGGGACTGGAACACAATTCAGCAGGATTGCAGAACACACCATGACTGAACTGAGATCATCACAACATATAGTGTGATGGAAATGCAGTTTCCAGTAGCACCGACAGAAGTTGCATGTTACAGATGCGCTAAGGGAAATGAGAGTAAGGATATAAGCACACAGCCCCACTCCACTGACGACCTGCTGTTGGCCAACACCCTCAACGACTTTTACTGCTGGTTTGATGAGACATCAAGCAGCCTCGACACCTCCACCTTCCCCAACAATAGAGACACTTTGGTCCATCATCCCCCCACCTCCCCACTCCCACCAGCACAGAGCCATCACCACCATCAAAGACTTCACCCACAGGAGCCCCCTCCTCACTCCACAGCTATGAGGATTTCACACCACCTTCTCCCACTACAACCCTTCATATTCATGAAGCAGATGTGAGGACGCAGTTTGACCCTTTAGACCTACTAAAGAACCCAGTCCGCCTGAGCTTATCTTTATATTTTTACATGTTGCAGTGCCATTTCTGGGAGTATTTGAAGTTGCTATACATCAATACAACCATTATATCCCAAATTTTAATCATATGTATGCATTAAGTCATCAGTAACTACATAAATTGCAATAGTGGTATTTTTACACACATTTCTAGTTAAAGTAATTTCAGAGGTTCATCCCTGAAAATTGTAAATGTAAAAAAGTTGCATAAAACAGTTTCCAAATTAATTTTGAGTGTCTTCATAATTTTATTTTTGAGATACACCAATTTGTATATACTGCAGCCACCAACTTTGACATTCTCATTTACATGACTTATTTAAACATTCTCCTCTTGAATGCAAAATTCTTAAAAACATCTTTTATCCTTTCAAGAGTAAATAAATCTGAAAGCTGTTCCATCCTAAAGAAGTACAACAATGTGTAGTTTATGATGTTCTAAAGGTTTCAGCATCTTTTTGAATTTGTCACATGTGTGGAAAGGTATGAGTGAGCCTTTGTATCATACTGTGAGAGATGCTCGTCAGCACACAAACCCAGAGTTTCTC
>NW_005194075.1:0-1117 GCF_000239375.1 Pundamilia nyererei | reverse complement strand
AGTGGTACCTATGGCTATTTGCAAAAATACTGACATCTCTATTATGGTTTGGCACCACGTGTGTGGTCAAAAGTGAAGGAGTTAAGAATACAGAAAAGTATCAGCAGATTTTGCTCAACAACACAAAGCTATTTGAAAAGTGTCTGGTTAACAACAAATTCATTTTTGAGTACAACAATAATCCCAAACACATTGCAGTAAAAAACTCACCAAGGAAAACTGTCAGTCATCAATTTGCGCCGTTATCGTTATCGTTATCGCCGGAAATGAAAAAAACAAACCATATTGTGATATGAAAAAAATCTATCACCCAGCTCTAATATGTACACTTTATAGGTTTTATTATTCCATTAGTGCATTTCACTGTTTTAGTTCTTTGTCATCTTTGTCATAGGCAAAAGAAGGGGAAGCGTGCTGAAACCTCTCCAAATTTTTGACCAACCAATGCCAGCAAGTAAAGATGAACGAGTTGTAATCCCTGTGGACAAGACTTTCATCACTATGAAGAAGGCCAGAAGACGCCAGCGCATTGACAGTGGAGACAGAAGCTTCATGTGTGATCAGTGTGGAAAGGCTTTTACTCGTAATAGCAGCTTAAAACAACATAAGCTCATCCACACTGGCATTAAACCATTCAGCTGTGATCAATGTGGAAGACATTTCAATCACAATGGCAGCTTAAAACAACATCAACTCATCCACACTGGAGTTAAACCATTCACCTGTGATCAATGTGGAAGGTGTTTCAATCAAAAAGGCAGCTTAAAACAACATCAGCTCATCCACATTAGAGTTAAACCATTCAGCTGTGATCAGTGTGGAAAGTGTTTCAATTATGTTAGCAGCTTAAAAAAGCATCGCCTTGTCCACACTGGATTAAAAGCATTTAGTTGTGATCAGTGTGGAAAGTGTTTCAATCACAATGGCAGCTTAAAAAGACATCAGCTCGTCCACACTGGCATTAAACCATTTAGCTGTGATCAGTGTGGACAGGCTTTCACACATAATAGCAAGTTAAAAAAACACCAGCTTATCCACACTGGATTAAAACCATTCAGCTGTGATCAGTGTGGAAAGACTTTCACTGAGAATGGCAACTTAAAAAGACATCAGCTCG
>NW_005194074.1:0-1117 GCF_000239375.1 Pundamilia nyererei | reverse complement strand
AGGAGTCCAAGTGGCACTTCACTAATATCTGGTCTATCAGAATGCATCATCTACAGAAAACAAAATTACTACATGTTAGTACATTCCTATTTCTCTTAGTTTCATCTATACAAGTCACATTTCTGGATTATTACTAGCTCAGAAATCAATTGTTTGAACAACAAAAAAGCCACATCACACCAAAGATTTGAGAAAACAAACTGACAAAAATAGTACTTTTAGTAAAGCAAAGTCATACCTCTTCGTAGCAATAACAACAGAAAGTCAATAGGAGTCATATATTTTTTTCATTTGTACAGTGATGTATGGTTGGGCTAGGAACATTATAGAAGGTCTACACACATTAAAAACATTTAGTGTTTCCATTATGTGACATGGACACTGTTGTAGACAGATCCAAGCATGGAGATGCTTCTCAAACTGTCAAAGTGTCATAATGTTTTGAGAAATCTAAACAAGGATGCTACTAAGATATTGTTCACAACTTTGTCCAAAACTTACATCCCATGTTTTGATGAAGGTAGAGGTGTCTTCGTACAAATAGGCAGAGAGGGCATGAAGCACACCAGCACTTTGGGCATGGATATCAGCTTGTTCCTACATCACAAGAAAGATTTTATTTTAAATTATTGGCTAACCTAGTCAAGAATAGTAATTAAAATTGGAAAAATTGATCAAATTAAATAAAGCTCAAAAAACAAGACAAAAACCCACTAACCTGGAGATTATAGCTTCTGAAGAGCTGAGACAGGACATCAGACACGTTCCCTGTGCAAACAGCTTTCTTTCTGAATAAGCTCTGGAGCCGGAGGAGCATGTTGGTCCAACAGCATAAAAGTGGTTCTTCAGGTGGAGGTTTGTAATCCTGTGGAATTCTGCACAGATCTGAACACACAGGATACATTTGTGTTTACAAGTTTCAATTAGTCTATAATTCTTTGCAAAATACATCAAAATCCTTACACTCCAAAGGCATAATTTGTTCAGACAGGCCAGATAACAGGGGTTGATATAAAATACATCTTGTTAGATACATCTATATACATTCTTACCTGGGACTGGGATTTCAGAGTAGGCCAGCAATCCAGGATCTGACCTACTGGTAGGTCATCATTGA
>NW_005194073.1:0-1118 GCF_000239375.1 Pundamilia nyererei | reverse complement strand
AAGAGGTAATTTCATTTTGGCTTTCCACCAGAGACTTGCAAGAAGAAGAAAAAAATCAAGCTTTTACACTTTATGCCCTTTCCTTTTACCTTCTTACATTCATGCTGAGGTACATTGTTTTACTGAGTAATCTCATTCTCAAGTACACACAAATACAGTGTGTGTACCTGAGACAACATACACGTTGAAGTGAGAAAACACAGGAAATGTAGATGGGATTAAAATAGTAGTGAAAAAGTTGGGAGGGATTAAGGAAATGTTGTCACAAAGACTTTTAACCTTAGAATTTCTGTAGGTCGAGTGAGATATCAAGTTTCAGGACATTAACTGCCCTGACTGTCTGTTGTCCTATATTAATGTTTTCTCTGTTTTCCCCATTTGTAGTGGCTCCAATTCCCAATTTAATATTGGCAAGCTGTTGGGCACAGTAACTACAAATGCTGCTGACAGCACGTTCAGTCTCAGCAGACAAAATAGGCAAGGTAGCTCTCCTGAGTTACCCCATCTACGACATTTTTTTGTTGTATTTCCGCACTTGTGGACATTTAGCAGCACAGCACCTGTCCCTGTATGAAACCAAGCATAACTGTCTGAAATTTTACATGTAGTTCCCTTTTGCTATCCTCCTCCTCTTTTTACAGTGTCCTTAAACCCCGACAGACTCAAGCTCCCTTTACATACACATTGAGTCAAGTATAACAAATTGTGGCTTTTTGATGCCACTTATAACATGTTAAATTCAATTTTTAGTTTAAATTTGCTCTTAAATGTGCATGTGCCATAGCAGTGATAGAGTTTTTTGGGACACGGCACGGATTGCCTTCATGAGAAAGCTGAGCAGTGCTTGTGGCACCTTCCAAACATGGCCCCAGATGGTAGCAAATCCTTCCCATGATGTTCACCAGACCTTCTAGCACAAAGCCTCGGCCTTCGCATTCACGCTATCACGTTCTTTTCTTACTCCCCTTGATGTTTAAGGGACAATAAGGTCTTTTTTTAACCTACTGGGTTACTCTCGATTATTCTGAGTTGATCACTCTATCAAAGGTAAGCCCCCCTGCTCGCTGATGTTGCCACATGTCCAGTCATTTTCTTCACTTCCTGCTCAGCCTGTGCAC
>NW_005194072.1:0-1118 GCF_000239375.1 Pundamilia nyererei | reverse complement strand
AACCTTTCAATGGGTTTTGAACCACCGCCACACTGAGGAACAGAAGCATGGCTCTGCGCTACACTTTGTTTCAGCCCTGGAGAATACATGCCGAGACTTCTTGAAGTGTGATAGAAGCAAATGGGCTGTCTTACCGAGTACGAGTGATGCAATGAAATTGGAAATTTGGCCAAGTCCTCTTAGACAGTTGAGGATAGTGAACATGACCCAGCTGACGGAGGTGACCTGGATCAAGGCGGTGACTGTTTGTAGGATCATAGTGAAAAAAAATACTGGCTTTCTACCAAATCTGTAAGAAAAGTTATGCAGAAATAGGGAATACAGAGATGTAAAGATGTAATGTCATGAAAACATAACAGTATCATAGTGAGTTTGGGCTGGTTATCAGTTTTACTTCTCTCTATTTTTTTGATTCTCTCAGATGGTATGGGTTTTAATTGTTTTCTGTCAGCACCACTGTTAAAATTGTTTGGTTTCAGCTCATCAAATAATACATATGTAAATATATATAAAACATTTTTTTAAATAAAAAAACAACTCAAATACCAATAACTAAAAGTGAAAGAGACAATCTTTACTTGTAGCTTTGCCTGCTTGTTATGAACTAAGAAAAAGATTCCCTTCTACCACAGTAGTGCGTACACTACTACATGTTGCTCTGTTGCCCACTACCTGGATATTTAGACTGAATATCTGCTTCCAGATGTTTGATCCGTTTACCAAACAACTTGCTGAGACAAGCGGATCATAGAATCCAAACTGGAAACAAACACAAGCCTCAGATGACATGAAAACAGCTCTGCAGGCTTCAACCTCAAACCTGCAGAGTTCTAAATACACTCTTGATCGTTTTCAGCCAGGAAATACATACTCACACAAAAGAACATGCACATTTAATACACAGACCTAAATTTAGGAGCCTCTTTGAGCCACACTCCTCCATCTTTCAGACTGCAGTATTAAATATTTTTACATGACTTATCTGGACAACTCTGTTCTGAAAACAATTTAACCCTCCTCCTAAAACTTTAAAGCAACTAGTTTTATTTGTAGGTCACTTTAGCAATCATATATCAAAAGCTTTTTATGTTTTTTCAATTCACCCAGGTAAGAAAAAA
>NW_005194071.1:0-1118 GCF_000239375.1 Pundamilia nyererei | reverse complement strand
GCAAGCCAGATCCTTTTATTTAGCAAAACTGTGATTAATAGTATATATTATTGTTGAGGGGCACAGACAGGACTCCGCACGCCCACACACATAAAAAAAAGTTAAATAAATAAAAATTAAAAAAATTAAAAGTTGCCTCAACAAAAGGGCACTTTGGGCACCCACCAGGAAAGGGGCGGGTGCTCAAGCCCCTCCAGCCCCCGCCCCCTGCACGTGCCTGCTCCTGAGTGTACCCTGGTGCCACGCTACGCAACTAGAAATATATATGAGCTATTTTACCAGTGATTTATGTATTTTTATCCCCCCGGATTTCACTATCAACTTAAATATATTACTATTTCAAGCAATTCTTTTTGAATACTGAAATATATATTTTCAGATATTTTCATACTTAAGGTTTAATGTTTTACACCATAAAGTTTTTTCTAACAAATATCCGTGAAGTGCAATTAGATAGGGAAGTACAACAAAGTTCCCCCCAAAATTATTACTTGATTATTTCATACCTTAGTAGATAATGTCTATAACAACTTCATAAAACAGTTTAATGACAAGTTAAAATCATCTTCATAAATGTAGCAAAGAAGTAGAAAAAAAATTCACTCCATTATTTGACAGGGCACAGTCCTAGAAGAGCGCACCTTCATACTCCCAGGGTCTGGCAGAGGACCCGAGCTTTAAGAATAAACTACCCGCAGGAGAGAGAGGGGATTAAAAAAAATGAAGTCTAGTTACAGAGTTTCAAAACACATGACATTTGTTTATGCCATTACTACACAATAACTAAACACACAAGAAGCCAGCAGGAAGCACATTAGGAGCAAAGCGAGCTGGAACACAGTGTGACACAACAGAGCACACCAGCAAACCGAGACTTTAAAAACACACAGGACATGGAAAAACAAAACCGAAGGCAAAGCAGAAAAGACAACTCACAAAGTAAAGCCGACAGTAACCAACTAGACACAGCACTGTGACAAAAACACACAGCATAGAGAAACATGTGGGAGGCTACAGTCAACTAAAACACAAAGAATCCACCTCTAAGACTACTCATCATTTTAAGTATAAAACAGAATGTACGATGCTGGAATACTGACAGAGACAAAAAAAAAAAA
>NW_005194070.1:0-1118 GCF_000239375.1 Pundamilia nyererei | reverse complement strand
AAAAAAAAAAGAAAAAAACCTTGGTGCAGCAGGTTTGTTGTGTTTACAGTGAAAGCTGTTTGCAAAGTGGCCTATTATTGCAGCAATGGCAGAAATGCAAATGAGAAAATGGAAGGACGCGCAATGCAAAGATCTGCATCTGTATAATTTGATTTGCAAAGTTTGCAAATTGTCACAGACATCATGCATCATAAGAGTACAGGGTAGTGCATCTGGCCTCTTAGTATTGTGCAGGAACCTTGAACATCACAAACCTTATTCATTAATTATGAAAAAAAAAACACAACAAAATTGGTAGTTTTTGTGCAATTATACAGCACTTTTCCATTTGTTTGTTATTTTGTTTGTTTTAGAAGACATTTGCATCTTATCGCATCCAAACATACTTATGTTGTAGACCATCAGGACCAATTTGGGGGAACTGAATAGTTTGCGGACTACTGCAATAACTACTGTATCAGTACCTGCGCAGTCCCATCCAGATGTGGTCTGTGAGGGAGAAAGGAACGAGGCCCAGCAGCTGCTCCAACTCACTTTGCTCCTGTTGGCTGTGAAGGCTGAGCAGGTCCCAGTAATAACGTCTACAGTACATCAGAGCATCGGACCAGCAGAGCCTCTCTCCCATCACCGTCACGTTCCTGCCACCAAGCTGCAGGCTCACAGGTGGAGGAGGGGTGGGAGGAGGTGGAGGAAGTGGTAAAGGAGTGACAGCTTCTGGAACTACAGGGAAGTACTTTGGTTGTTATTGTTTTCCTTTCATTTTAACATGTTCCATTGAAATATTCTGCAGTTTAACTGGACACTGAAAGCTAAAAGTTCAGCAAAGTGCATGATGTTCATTTGGTCCTATGAACAATGGTAAATACAAGAAAAAGAAAAAAAACAACAGTAAAAATCTTACAATAATAATTTAAGCACACAAAACCACAACAATTTCTAAAAAATAGCACAACAAGACCCTACCAGATAGAGAAGCAAACACCTCCACTTCACACAGGGTTGTGTAAGTCTTTTTTCCTGGTATGATCACAATGATGTAGCGACCTTCCATTTCATTACACTGGAATGTGTATGTTGGTGTACCATCTAATGATGTGATCATGCCACAACTGATGGAT
>NW_005194069.1:0-1118 GCF_000239375.1 Pundamilia nyererei | reverse complement strand
CTTTTGTTATGAGTGTTAGACTGTAAAAATAAACAGCAGCATGTTTCTGCCTCCACATCTGTAAGGACAGTAGCACCAAACTTGCACTTCAATAATCCCTCATTAATCATTAACAGCAGATTAAACAGTTTGAACTGAAGATGAATCACTGAGGACTGAAAATGTTCTCACAGTGTTCTTCACTCACAGACTGTAACATCAGCTCCAGTTTCTGATGTGTTTGTTACTGACACAGCTGATGTCCACAAAATACAAGAAACACCATTAAAATAACAAAGCCCAACATTGATGCACTGGAACATATTACAGACGTTTGGAGCTGAAGTCAGAATTTATATTTAATTTTTCCTTTGAAGACTTTTTAGCACAGACTGTATATTTATTTATAGATTTTACTCTACTGAATTTGTTTGAAATATTCAGGTTAAAGATCAGTCTGATGTATTCTTAATGAGGTCTTGTTCACAAAGTTACATGTAATGTGTTAGTATATAAGACTTTGTCTTTTCCTACATGTTCACTCTTTGTCAGTGGAAGCTGCAGCTGTTTGATTGATAAAGTTAAAGACAAGAAGTCAAAGGGATTAAACATCCATGTAACTGTGTCACTATATAGGAGCATAAATATTAACTCAGTTTGGTGTTTCAGAAAGTTGCTGATCTCGTCTCTGTGCTTCATCTGAGGATGATGTGAAAACTTCTAACATCACACAAAGTAAAGGTCTCTATCACACTGCTCATGAAATGCAGATTTGTCCATCTTCTATTTTGGGCGTCTAGTGGAGGTCTGAAGATTTCCCTCTGAGGAAGCTGCTGGTGAAGATTGCGAGTTCTGCTTGATCCCTGCGGTGACCTTCAGTTCCTGATGTTTCTGAAATGACACATCAGGAGTCTTCCTCCGTGGGTCAACAGAAGCTGTGATAAATGAAAGGGAGGACATTTCTCAAACCTCTGGACCCAGGAAACCCAGCTTGGTCCTCATGGTCACCTTCACTTGTTGTTCCCCAGGGTGAATGTAGCTGTTGATAATAATGTGGACTTTGGACCCTGTTATTAAATGAAAAGAACAAACTACACTTCTATCAAACCTTTTGTCAGTGTGCTTTATTTCATTTAAAC
>NW_005194068.1:0-1118 GCF_000239375.1 Pundamilia nyererei | reverse complement strand
ATGGCATTGGCCTCCAATAACACTGTGTGGAATTACCAGATATGTCCTTCAGTGTGCATATTAAACAAATGTGTAGAACAGCTTTCTTGCATTTGCACTATATCTCTAAAATTAGAAACATCCTGTCTCAGAATGATTCTATGAAGATTATGGAGAAGGGACGGCAGCTTTGATCATGTCCAGTCTAATAAATCAGGTGAGCTGAGAGGAGAGTTTTCTTTCATCTCTAATAATGCATAACACATTCTGTACAAAAGAGTTTGAAAACTGATTAAAAAAAAACTATAATAAATGCAATGAACTTTTATACATTTAGGTCTTACTGATGACCAATATAAAGGCGAGGCTGGAGGCACCACAGAGTTTGGATACTCTGTAAACAAAGCTTAAACTAAGTTCTAAATTTAATATATGACATTATTGAGTCATTTTACCAGAGTAGATATTCAACATGATATCAGAGAAATGAAAATTTTATTAGTGGTCTTTTACTGCGACTTTTAAGCTTTTATAAAATTATAGTTCTACTTTGTGTTATTAAGCTAAATATAATATAATATATATAATTGACAAAAGCCTCAACATAACATAATTTAGATGGACTTCAATGAAATATTTTAATGTTTAACTTCAGCCTCGTTGTTAGCTGATATCAACGATGAAACCATTTTACCACTTCTTTTACAGAGTCACTCTGCCCCTTCGACTTTCCTCTGATTCAACAGTTACAGTCATTTAGGAACTTAGACTCCATTAAAAGTTGGATGGCTGACAACTTCCTCCAGTTTTAATGATCAAAAAACTGAAGTCCCTGTTTGTTCCCCTGACAGATTTATGCCTCAGGTAATGAAAGCTCTGGGTTTTATTGTAACATTTCACTAAATCATCTCTCAGTAACATCAGTCTCTTTTATCACATAAGAAATATTGCCAAGTTAAGTCCCATTGTGTCACACTTTGAACTGGAGATTGTTATTCATGTATTTAATTCACTGTTCATAGGCCTAAGCAAAAACTCCCTGGGACATCTACAGGTTGTTGAATTTCCAACACTGCTGAGAGGCTTCTGACTAAATTTTCTAAGTACTCTCTGTTATGAAACAGCTGTGTGCAGGCAGG
>NW_005194067.1:0-1118 GCF_000239375.1 Pundamilia nyererei | reverse complement strand
CAGTGGACACATTCAGTTATCTTTAACACTCAGTTTCACTTGAGCTCTTTGCAAGTTTGAACTTCAGTCGTCTGAGTGATGGACCAACAACAGCACAAACACAAATAGCTCACAGTCCAGTTGGTCCACCTCACTTTTTTTGCCCCCTGCTGACAGTAAACATGCTGGCAGTGGTCCACAGAGCTGCGTGTTGGCTCTGCACAGAACTAACCCATAACTGTCCCTGCCCCTTTATACTAAAACAGTTGATCGCAAACATTTCTTCTGACATTCCCCATCTTTACAAGGGTCAAGATATTTAAAGTCAACACTACAGCAAAACCAAATTCTTAATTTTCCCTTTAAAAATCATTTTAGTTCAGCTTAGCATAGGTTAGTCCTCCACTTCTCCCCTGTGGAGGCTCTGTGCTCTGCCCTCATAGTTTGAGAACCTCTGTTCTGAAAGCAGAGCCCAAAGTTGGAGCAGGAATCTAGTCCCTCCTCAGACCACTTCACAGGTTACTTTAGATTTCGAAAAAACATAGCCTGACCTTTTCTTTAAAGCATCACAGTGCCAAGGGGCCTCCTGGATTATCATTATTGGTCTATTTACACATTAGAGAATTGTAATAAAGGTGCTGGTCAGCTCAGAGTACAGGTTAAATGATCTTGATGATCATGGGGGCCCACAGGCCATTGTAGTGCTAGCACTGGTACCAAGCCTGGATAAATAGGAAGGGCATCCTCCATTAGACTTCCATTGAGTATCAGCTGAGGCCTACAATAACAATGACCACCAATGATACTGCTGTGCTAGTGGAAGCTGTGCTACTGTTGACTAAAAACAAAGGAGGAGAGGAAGAAGGTAAGCATGGAGGCAGCGAGAGAGGAGGGAAGACAGGAGTGTGGAGGCGAGTGATTTGAAATGTAGGGACTACAAACGACACAGAATATAGATCCGCCAAGCAGGAGGAGAGGAAGACCACAGAAAAGATTCATGTACATGGTGAAGGACGACATGTAGAGGACTGGAGCGCGGGGGAACAGATGGAAGCAGCCAAAGGAAGATGATTTCAGCCAAGTAACAACACATTTGAATGCTAAATGTTGTGAAATAACTACAGCTGTCACAAGCAAAA